>NW_026054951.1:77930-99677 GCF_022478755.1 Daldinia loculata
TTTTTATATACATTTTTTTTTCAATAAAACTTGGTGTTACATTGCTGGGATCCGCGTTTTTATTTTTAATATTTATCCCAATTAAACCTTTTATAACACGAACACCCCCCCCCCCCCCCCCCCCCTCTCAAAGTTTGCTCCAACAGAGACAAACTAATATTAGGACGACATAGAAATAGGTAATGATTGGGTCGAGGAGTTTAAACTATACCTTGAAAAATGGCTAGTGTGATCGGGCGAAGGGATAATTTAGGTAGGTAGATAGTCAGAAGCATGCAAGTTGGCGATTCTCACCAACTTCCTTGATGTAGGCATAATAATACCTGTACTTCCCGGCCCTCCTATGGATAGATGGGTGGCTTCGGTCCGATTTTGAACGAACTATGAATGTATCTGTACGGAATCAACTGATTTCTCTTAATAAGAGGTACCTATAGACTAGATACTAGGTGTATGTCTATCCATATTGAATAGGTCACATTAACACGTATGCTGGCCATCCCGAGCCAATTCTTGTCCTCGTGCCATCAGATTCTGCTGTTGGGTAATCACGCTGCTTAATAGATACCGCCCTAGCCGTGCTACTAAGGAGGAATTATCGCTTTTCGGCCATGTGAAACTAACCACTTACTGATGAGATCGGGCCAGACGGATCCGAGACCTGCAAAGTGATGTTGTCGGCCCGTCCTAGCAAATAGGGTTTCCGCGTAATCCCCCTGGGCGTTTGCTTGCGCCATGGCACCTCGTCTAGCTTCAAGCTCGCTGTTGGAGCAGGAGATGATCATATCGGTATAGCCGGTATTGAGATATGCCCGTGAGGTAGTAAGGGCTTTTTCCCACGCGGCTAACGCGGAATCCACTCGCCCGTTCATATGATGAACGATAGCAAGCCCAAATAGGATAGATAGGTGGTCGATTTTGTCAAAGTACGTAGCTACCGCCGCAGAATGAGCCAGTTCTTGAAAAATGTCTTGGGCTATCTGTAGCGAACGCCAGTCCAACGGAAGCCCCTGTAATGACTTCTGCATGGACCAGATGAGGTATGCATTTCCTAGAGCAATTTTCACTCGTTTCATGCCTCTCAAATCCGTTCTATTCTTGACCTGAGCATCCAATAGCTCGATCCCTTCCTCGCACCTTTGGAGTTCACATAGTATTGTGCCAAGAAGCGATACTACCTTATTGTCGGTGAGCCGTAACGATCTCAAGAGATCGTAGCTTTCTTGAAATCGGCCTTCAAATCGAAGGATTCTAGCACGCATTAATGCTACCTTACTTTCCTGTACCAACCCCAAGGATGACACCACCCCACCCCACGAAGACTTGAATGATGCCAAATACCTTAGCGCAGATGCCAATGCATTGAGACGGATGCAACCTCGGGCCTTCAGGATTGCAAGGTCAGCTGAGAATGCGTTGGAACGATGATCAGATATAGGGAATGTGATAGTCTCGTGTGACTGACTCGCCTCCTCGTATAGGTCAGCCAAGGTTGCTCTCCTTACCTGGACCCTAGCCGCCAGGACCGCGCCGTATGGCAATCCTTCCGCCCCCTTCACGGCCCGGGCAGCAATTTCCATCGCAGTGTATTTCCACGATTTGTTACCGAAATACGAAGTGGACAAGCATGTCTCAACTAGCTGCACAAGACATGACCCATCCACTAACGTCTCGAGCTGCAGGGGGCCAAGATAGGAGAACACACTCTCCAATTGACGCTGGAGGGTCTCACAATCACCAACATAGTTACATTTCGTTGATGCATCAGTTACTAGATGAGCAACGTTATCATAATTCCCGGGTGGGAGTAGTGGATACTTGGGAAACGAATGTGCCATAATCCGGATAGCCTCAGCGATCCATCTAGTCCGCTCCAAGCGTGCGCGTAATAGTTCTGAAATACGACGATCAAGATCTACGGTCTTCTCCGACACTCGTACGAACCCAACATGTTCTAGGCGTTGAAGAGCAGGCATTAGCTTGCCCTCATCGGCAACCGTATTGATCGGCGGACTGGTCTCGGCGACTTCTCCATCTTCACCCCACGACAACGATGGCGCCTGCATACGATGGAACACAATATTAGGTATGCATGACGTGCCCAAGCATCGTAAAACACAAGCGAGGTTTTGAGGGTTAGGTGCTAGCTTATCTAGGATTTGACTCAACCATTCACTCATCGACGGGTGGCAGGGGAATGTGCTTGCCCTCGTGATGAGCTGCAGTTGTGACTCGTGGGACGCCGTTTTTAGAAAGTAATCTAGTATTTCGCGGCTATGGGGGTTGCGATGAGCATCGCTAGTGGCGTTGAAGATACCCACGAGAGAAAGCGGACCGCCACGACCGAAGGCCAAGCTGATGAGATCTGCCCTCGGTGTGTTTCTATTTCGATGATCGAGTGTTCGACTGAGCACATATGCGCGTGCATACCTATCCTGGGTTCCTTGAAAAGCAAGTAGGGCATCACGTACGGCCCGTTCGGCGTGGATGAAATCTAACGTGTCTGAGATACTCTGCTGACACTGAATGATCGCGTCCACCAATAATCCACGAACTACGTAAGGATCCCGCTGAATAGCAGTCACCATATCCAAACTCTCCCCGTCGTCGCCAACACAAACTAGCCGCATGGTGGGTATATTGAAATAGTAATAGTAATAAAATATATTTTACTCTGGGTATTATCTCATGTATCAGGCAATAAACGGGGTGAATTGGGTATAGAGCTAGTATGTATTAGGAGGTAATTTTGGTATACCTGAGGGGCTATGTCAGGTTAGGTAGGAGGTACTTTAGGTAGGTACCTCTTAAGCCGGTAATGTTTACCTTTTGGGCGGGGAAGAGGCTCTTCCTCGAGTGATCCACTTTAATTTGCGTCAATTGTGATTTATGTATCATAGTATTACATGCCAGGCAAAGCTAGGGTATTCCCCTAGCAAGGTACGTACTATCCGAATCCCACTAATCTCGAAAGGGCAGTTCCTTACGGAATTAAGCTCACTACCTAACCTACCTAGGCATATAACCTGAACATAATTTTTACAACACTTTTAGTATAACTAACTTACCTGCCTTGGTACCTACCTCTTACATAAGTACTTAGCTTAAGTACCTACGTAACTAGAATTGATATTGCACTAGTCAAGATCTAATATGGAGTATAAAAAAAGGATGATTTATCAAGATCGATATACATATCTGGGAACACACCTAGTGTTACGATTTAATACCATCTTGTAAATGCTGCAATAGTGTTGATTGACTAACTACGTTTAGGAACTCGGGTTCTAGCTAAGCCTTGAAAAAGTCTATAAATAAGCCTAATATTTGTACCCTTACAGGAATAGTTGATAGCCCTGTAAATACCCCTAACACTTAGTTGGGGAGCGTAAACCCCCTACTAGGTACATGATAGAAAGAAACCAGTGACCCCCTTAGGGAGCCTTACCCTGCCTAGGTACCTTAGGCGCCTAATAGAAGACATCTAAAATAGTCGACACTATATCCGCCAAAGTACTAATTACCTTTTTCCGTTCCTTCGGATCCTTCTTGGACCCAATATCATCAATTTCCATAAACTCCTCCTGAACCTCTTTCACCGCTCTTGCTTTACGTTTAATTCCAACCATATATTTCCGTAAATCCTGGGGCGGGGCGCCGTCTTCCTTTTCTATCTCCATCATTTCGAGATTGGTGTTTGCTGCTTCCTGAATACATTCCCTCGCCACCCTAGCTACAGCTCTCTTCATGCGATTTCTAACATCCTCACGAAATGCCAAATCGTAGTCTACGTCTGCACTTTCGCCGGCATTGTCATTATTGTGTATATGGTTGCGTGTGGCTACCTAGATGAACGGGGTTCTGCTGTAAGCTATGAGGCTTCCGAAGGTGATACTTTCTCTTACAGTTCCATCCATGATGTTGGATATCCCGAGTAGAGTTCCTTGAGGCAATAGTGTTCGGGTGGCTTCAAAGATATTCTTATTCGCGTCGACCTTTATCGCTGTAGGTAATTCGTGTAGTTCTTGAGTTTACCCGAAGCTATTTTCGAGATAGAAATCTGTTCTAAGTATTGCGTATTGGTAGGACCCGGTGTGCCTCTAAATACCTTTTCCCCATAATATTTTCTCACCTGGACGGACACCTTGGGAATCCGCATAACCTAGTTCACGACACTTCCGTCATTGAATTGGGAAACCCCATCGGCATTCGGGATCTTCATCGATACCTACACCGTTGTTTAGGATCGCATGATACCCTCTATGGGCTTTTTTGTGTGATGTTGTTCTTAATTTAATCGTGCAAATAGAGCCGAGTCCCTGAAGGGGGGTATATACTACCTTCTGCTTGCATCAGCTTGTCTAAGTGTCAATCTCGGAAGCACCTTCACACTAGTTATCGACACATGCTTACGCCTGGCCAACATATTTCTTAGTTCCAAGGAAACTTGGCCACCAACGGACAGCTTCGTATTGAGAAGGAGGAACGAAACCTTGTCATTCTTACCTATCATTACCTTGTTAGGTCTTTCGGAGTTGCTAGAACAAACGTGAAAGACCCGGAACTGGTGTTGTGTGGAGGGCGGACCGAAAGGCACCATTTGATTTGACCGCCCTTTCATGGCTATGTCTTCAAGTACGATGACAGGCTTCAGGTTACATGCATATCGATAAATGAAGTACACAACACTAGGTACCTGGCCAGCAAAGAAGCCGAAACTAAAATATTACAAACATCGATGCTACCTAATTACCAACTTGTATGTGTCACTAGTTAAAAGAAGCATAGGTACTTATGTACCTAGCCTAGTTGATGTTGGTGCATGGCTTGGTGTAAAAACCTAAGCGATTGTAACAGTTATGCTGATCGAGGTTCTAAGTTCGATTTGGGCTATGATATAGGTACCTAGGTACCTAGGTATGTACGCATTTAATACGAGAGACCAACTTATAGGTATAGACGCTCTGTTGATTACTCAGATATGTAAGGTACCTGCACCTTATAATACGGTACGCCAAGTCTGCAAGATGTTCCTAAGTAGTGGGTCCGTTTCAACCCAAATTTACTGTAGCACCGTACTGGACGGGATAAAGGCGGTGCCATCCTGGCGCACGTGAACTGTAACGCTGTCAATTCGAACAAGTTTGACCCCTCTGTTCCTCATTCAATCAATATCTTTGGTCAAGAGGTATTTAAGTCTTATTCATCCCGTTGTACCTGAAACCTAGCTTGTCTTGCGATTGCAAAGCTACCTACCTATCTTACTCATATTCTATCCTGCAAAACAGCCCATATTCCGTGTTAATTTCTACACAATCATCTATCAAAATGTCTTCTTCAAGCCAGACCAAGTACCCCAAGAAAGCCAATGCTCCCAACGAAGCATCTGTGGTGCTTCTCCGCAGTCTATGCGAACGTCTCAAGCCCATGCTAAACACCGCCGTCTATCTCAGCCAGGAGCAACTGAAGGATCTTGGGGTCGAGTGTGCAGGGCTTGACCTCGACACCGGAAAACCAACAGATAAAGGTCCAAGGTTTCTCCAGTTGGCATCGATGAGTCAGATGGAGACCCTGGCTGAAAAGGCAAACCTGATTGATATGGACGTCGTCCAGGACTCGACGGAGAACGACTGGCATACAATGCGTTTTATTTCGTACTTTTACTTGACATTATTCCGATTGGTCCCTGAAGAGGACCACCCGGATCGGCAAACCATTCTCCAGAAGACACCGTGGTCCATTACCAAGTAAGTGATTTATAAATGCTTTGAGTGGTCATTGGCAGTAAACGGGTACTCGAATAAGCTGACATGAAAATAAGTTTCGAATATATTGGCAATTCTACCGCAGAGGGATGCCACTGGGTTGTTGGTTTCGCCTTGAAAGTTTCTGACAAATCTATGCCAGATGTAGTATGCTTCCTTGGAAACGAAGAACCACTCAGGGACGACGAGATCTATACCAGCGAACTTTGGTGCATTTCTCGGTTCGGCGGCGGTGAATTGATAAAGAAGGAATACCGTCATCATCAGACAGCGCCTGTGAGTTCCTAGAGACCGCACCACTATATTAGTAACTCCCTTTTTTAAGTTTTACTGATATTATCTAAGGTCACCGTTGTATCAGTTTCGGGCAGAAGCCTTCGTGTGGTGCAAGGTTATACCGATGGGCGCGTTGTCGTGCGGAAGTCGCCTATTTACGAGCTTGATAGCGACGATGAGACTAACTTGTCGGTACTCCTGAAGTTCGCTCCCTGGTTCTTGGGCCATCCATGCAGAGAATGACTGGATCATCTGGGCTAATTTGCGGTTTAACTTGGGATTGTCATGAGATTGATCTCCTTGAGTTTATCTACCTACATATTGCCGACAATACTTATCAATGAAAGTCTCCTTTGTTCATCTACATACACACAGACACTCTAAATTGCAAGACACGCCTAGATAGCTTCTCTAAAATTCATATCTCTATAGCTGCATGGTATATTTCTTGCTTTTTCTCTTCGAGAAGGTGTGCAACTACGATGCTCTCATATTGACATCTAGTTTCTAAAGAAAAGTAAATCCCAAGTAAGATTAACAACGTTAAGACCTGTGACTTGTAGCATTGATGATGAAATACAGGGCATCTAGGGAGCAAAGAAATGACTTATGCATAGAACACTCGCGTGATCGTATTTTCCCAGTTCTGATTCTTCTTCAATAACAATCATATTATCTATTCTACACCTAAGATCCACATGAGTACACAGCGATATATTGGGTTAGTGAATATATCTTTACGAGTAAGATATAATGTCCTGAGCCAGCTATTACAACTTCTCGGTCACTTCACGAAAGTATCATCTAAACCCCTACTTGTGAAAACTTGCGGCATGATAAATAAAAGGCTATATCAATCTGATCTATTCCTTTTTCGGCCTTGAACTAGTTCGTGTTCTGAAAATAGCAGCTAGAATCGTAAGGGTGCCCGAGTGTGTGCGTGAAGTTAAGTCTACAGACCGCCTAATCGTCGGCATGTCAATCGGTAGATGAGCTTAGGCATAAATAATGAGTAAGCTGAGTTTGTAGCATAGCCTGATGGTACTGTAGTAAGAAGGTTGGGGTCGCAAGTCTACCGTAAAATACGATACGACATCAAATATGGTTTGATTTAGTATCTAGGTAGGTATGTATAATTCAGGGATTTCGCTGTACCTAATTTTAGCGCAAGAGGCAATTTCTACGGCTTACTTCCTTGTTCTCTGAGTTGTCATCCTCTTACTGTAGTTATAAGCGACTGGTATCTGAGGATTGAATCCCTGCTGTAGCGCTATAACCCAAGCCGGATGTTAGGAAAAGAATTTCCATAATTATCGTTATTAAATATTTTCTCCCTTCGTTCGGCTTCAAATTCCAGAGCAGAATATGTTCTAGCGTAGGGGGGTGACCATACCATATTGCGGGAAAACCGAAGACCTGATGGGAATTGACAAGGGAGTTTCGTAAATGTAACCTTACATACCTAAGATGAGGTTGAAGGCCTAGATTAGGTATTATTCCCAGTGATACGTATACAAAACTATAGAGATTGGGGGTCTGGGTAGTGATACCGATCTACTAGATGTGTTGAACTACAATGGCTGGAAACCACTCGGGTATTATCGCAATGCATGTTCTGAATTTATCATGGTAACATTAGGTGATTGTTCTACTGGGGACTCAAACCATAGATACCTAGGTACCAAGTAAGCGACCAAATAAGACATAGCCCTCTTAGTCTTTCATCCTATTTGTAATTACCTCCTATTCTCGCTCACCACTAGGGGCTATCACATGTGATCGTCACAGCAACAACTATAATAGTTCTTCGGCTTTTAAAAAGAAGTCTTAGTATAGTAGGTATTGTGCCATAGACACGTATATTGTATATGCATACCTCTTAACGGTCAATTCCCCTATCCGTTCACGCGTGTTCCTTGGTATTTACCTACAGTTACATTCCATATCGGAAGCATATGAGCACACAAATTTACATAATATGTATCTCTAATGTAACACACCATCCGTAGATGCATCTCAAGTTGGTGCAGTGGGGAAGGTTGGGTTTAATCTTCTGGTCATCCAACGCATGGTCTTCTTGCACTTGACGTTGGCCAGCGGAACCCATGTTACATCTTGAGGTCTACGATCTTGCTGTAGTTGGCTGATAAATAAACCCCCACTTCATGTGGTTATTCTAGCAGAGTACCTAGGGATGCATGTCAGACGTATGTTCAGAGGTTAACGAGGTAATATGTTCTTTGTGGGGCTTGATACAACTAGATGTTGTAACTGGGAATCCCGCTCATTAACAGGAACGGCCACCATCCCTAGCTTCCAATCAAGGAGAGAGAAGCTTGCTTTAGGGTGACCACATGGACGCCCCCCCAATAGGTAGACTGTCATGGAATGGCTAAAGAGCCTGCTTTATCAAGCTGACCGCCTTTTTCGTGATGTTGGATCAAGATTAATCTATATGCATGTCATTCTAATGAGCGGTAGCGAAAGGCTACAAGACACCTGCAACTGGGTACGTCGTTGGTGGTCAATAGGAGAAGAAAAGGGGAGCTAGATTTTCGTATCGATTTGCCGTGCAAATCACGACATTCGAGATGGATGTGTTCACAATTTTCGTTTCTATACTAGTCCGTTACTGTCTTCTAGGCAATATATATGATTACATATAAGCGACCTAAGTAGAGGCTCAGCATCGTAGCTCTATTCTCTGTCTCCTATTGCTACCAGCCTGACGATAATCTTTCATTCTACTTGACTCCGTCTACCAAGCGTCTCTTACAATGGCTGGCATAACAATGCATACATTGCCTAGAAACGAGCCCGAATGGTGGATCGCTGCCAGAAAGTATAAGTCGGCGAATCCTCTTGAGACTTCTATTCACGACGCCGAATACGTCAAGGCTTCTGGCTCTAAGCTAATAAATCCAGAATGTGTGGACATCCATGTTCTATGGCCGCATGAGAAGCGACCCAAGTTTGGAACTGATCGCCATGTGGATAAGATCGTCCCCCAAAATTGTTTCTCTCAGTCCCGAACTCATCTCGAGGGGGACGAACGCTTCGCCGCATACATAGAATGTATACGAAATTTTCCAAAGAGCGTATCGTCCTCCGATTCTAAGAAGTTGGGAATTTTCGCCCACGTTCTAGAATCACAGATTTATACACGAGGTCTCCAAGGCGAAGATGAAAACGACAAGTTAGACCTCAGTCCAATCGCCAACAGGACAAGGGCCCGTCTGGCTCAGGCTAGTCAACTTCGTCCCCAGACCCCATCCACCCCAACTCCTTTGCGTCGACAGCAAGAACTTGTTCAGCCTCTGCATCATATGGATATAGATGTAGAAATGAACGACGATATACTGTCTTCACCCATGTCTATCACCTATGGAGGCTCACCTGTGACTGGTGAGGAGGCAAAGCAAGCCAGCGTGATAAAAAATGAGCAGGAAGTGGTCATTTGTCTCAGCATCTTGATAAGAGCGCTTCGCCTTGTAACTGATTCTGTTCAAACCGCAAGATATGCAGCCGAGCAAGCAATCTTCACAGTGGTAGATAAAGAAAACGAGAAGGTCTACAGTGCTAAAGTGGATGGTGTTGTCCGCATTTATCCCAGAGGAAAGATATGGGTCATTAGCGAGACGAAGAAAGGGCCCCGCTATCGTGGTAATCTCTCCGGTGCTGAGATCAAAGCACAAGAATCATCTGAGATGGCGGCATGGATCGCCGAAGTGCCGCCTTCCAACCTTGAAGAGATGCGCGAAAAGAATTTGCTTGATCGGTACGTAATGCCTTATATTCACGGGGAAAAAACAGGCGTGACTCGGATTACTGATTTTCCATAGTCGTCTTATGATTAATCAGAATAAGGACGAAGTCTATATCATTGTTGGGACGTACAGCGCGCACTACGTCGACTACATTTGCCACCGAGAGACGGATAGACTGGACTTTTTGGTGATGCAGGAAATTGGCCCGTTCAGGTGTGAGGAATGGCGAGCGATGAAATTACTGGCAGAAATTATTTTGGCCATTCTCATTTGGGCATGTGAGTGTGAAGCTGGCGTAAGAGAGGTGTAGTCTACAGCCACCCATGAAATAGAGGGGTTTGACCTCTACTACTAGGTGTTGGGCTCGATTTCTTATGACAGTGAAAGGGTGAGTGGTATCAAGAAAGGAGGACATTAAAAGAGACATCTATGTGCGGATGCCTGCTTGCTTACGCAATTTTTTTCTAGTCCCTCGCTCGATAACTACTTTGCAAATTCATTTATAGGCTAGTGACATAGGTTGTGAAGAGATTCGGATAGTCATTCATTTGGTTGTATAGGTACTTATCCACAAAGATCAATATAAATATTTTGGTTGCTCCGGCGAGTTCGACGAGTCAGTTAATAGCTTGACCTGACCTGAAACTGACTTGACCTAGCTTGGGTAGGTCCCTTTGGGGGGTGTTTATCCAATATAGGCAGAAAATGTTTGATTTGCTTAGTAGACAGGTAGAAACGAAGGTAGGTATTGCCCCAAAAGTATATAGGAAACCTGGTTGTTCCTTGGGGAACTCTAAACCTACGTAGGTACCCAACTATAGAATCTTAAGCTATATACACTGAAGTCATTCTGTGTTCTAGGTAGATGTCTCATCTAGATTCCTAACAACTTCACTTAGTTTATCGATTTTTCTTGCGAGGATGCTTCAGCATCCTCGTAAGCAACAATGTATGTAGCTATTGATTCTATATTTATGAAGACAATTCTCACGATTTGTTGGGGTTAATACCTAGTAGATATGTAAGAAATGATATTCAAATTGTGACTGTAATCCTACGGCCCCTTAGGTACTGCCCCCCCCCCCCTCTCTCTCACATTCCTCAACGTCACGAGCCCCTTCGACATCATTATCCCACATGCCATAAACTCCCTGGCTAGCCAAAAATTAGATTATCAGGCTTGTGAAGTTTCACGGCCTGTACTTACCTTGAAAACCTTGCGAGTTTTGGAGATAATTTGCCATCCTTAGTTGTATCCAGAACGCGCATAGTCTTCGTAATATCCCCAGGAACCGTGATAATTGCCGCGGCCGTCGACCTCATAGCTTCGACATTCGTTGTCACTGCTTACACCGTATCTACTTTAGGCTTTGTTAATATACCTACCGTACATTGAAAAAGCTTGTTTGGGAAAATTAGGTACTCACCTAATGTAGAGAGGCATATAGTTAGAGTGCATTGTATAAGAGTTGGTTGAATATGGGAAGTACGTGATTGTTGTGCTAAGCTAGAACGAATGGATGCTTCTTCGAAGATGTGGGCTTCTCTCTTCTATATTATAGAAAGATACAGTGTTATCTTATCTACCTAGTTATCCGTCCTCCAAGACTATTATAAATAGAACCAACACTCACTAAAGTTACATGGTTTCAGCTGAGAAAGGGTCAGGTGCGCTTAGCCCGGCACGAGCCTGACTGGTTCATACTAGGTATCTCTACCACGTCGCTTCACTTTCCCTTTATGGTAAAGATTCATTATTTATTTGATGATGGAGGCATGATGATCTACCGAGGTATATTTATGGCCGGTACCTCTTGCTTCCTGGTATTGAATTCATGCTACCACTCTAGGTGGAAATCTGGTTGTCGATACGTTCCTGCTCCGTATCACATGGGTTATCATCACAATGAGCTGATGCTTTCCCCAGTCGTGTAAATCGATTTCGTATGAACTACTCATGTATTCTACGAAGGTGATATGCGTCGGGCCGATTCCCATTAGGAGCAATGAATACGCTAGGAGAAGCTGTGGTCTGCATCAAGAGCATATCACATTTGAAGAATACAGGCAAGGTTGCATTGATATACGTTCTTCTTAAGTCCATCTAGGTAATGGAGGCTCTTGTAGCACATATACCATGCCAGCCACTTAGGTACATACCTAAGGTTTTTGGTAGATGGTATGTATGTAAAGATCGGCGGTACTTTGCCCCCCTTTCCCCCTTTTCCTTTTCCCTACCCCCGTTCCCTCCTTTTTGTACCTTTCGTATAGTACCCAACATTTAACTTCTTCAATTTAATTGGAAATAGTAATATCAGTTAAGTCTGTATCCCCTTTCATGGTTGATAGATCCCAATATTCCTCGATGGACATGGTGATGAATGCGGCCAATATTACTTGTATATTTAGAAGACAACGGTGATCATGGGGTTCTAACTCTTCACTCTATTTCTACACGATTTTTAATAAGAAAGCTTTCTCCGCTGCGATTGCCGTTCTAGCAAATCAGATTCAGCTTTCCTTTTATGAGTACGGGTGCCAAAGGATGCTGCCAAGCCACTACGAGAAACCAGTTCCGGCAGTATGTATGGCGAACCGCTGAGATGGAAAGCAGTATTCCATTGCATCTCCTTGAGCTCTAAGCTGATGGATGAATGTCCAACGAAAACGAGCGCCACCTTGATGTTTCCTTTGGCATCTTTGACCGGCTTAAACTTTGTCTTTTGCCCATTAATCAACAGGACCGAGTTTTCGAGACGCTCTAGGATGAGCGTGAGTGCTGGATCTCCTGCCCTTCGCAAACATAGTATATTTCCCTTTACGTTAAAACAGGACCCAAATGGTGTAGGTACTTCTGTTAACTCAAAATAAAACAGAGCAGCAAAGAGCCTCCGGGCAAACTTGTCGATAGTATCTCGTAATGCGGTGTCCTGGAGGACAAGGGATCTTAGCCGAGGCATCGCTGTAGTGTCATCGAGGCTGGTTTCTCCATGGAGAGTAATGTTAAGTCGATAGTAACTGTTCGTCCTAGCCTCCTTCTTTAGGAGGCAAGTGACGTCGTTCCAGGTTCTTTGGCCTTGCAAGTGAGATAGGTAGGCTCGGACAAGTCGTGTTAGCCAGCCATATCGCCGTGGTCTCTGAGGCCTCTCATCTTCCAGGTCGAGTTCCAGTGATGTCCCGGCACCTAAATTAAGCACGAAATCAGGCCTTGCGCCCAACGCCATCGTCCCAAATTCGGACATGCCAACCAAAGTAGGGTTATTCCGTACGATGCCGCCGTCTAATAGGTTCCCGAGTCCTGGAATGTATTTTGGCAAAAAGTACCTACACGCTAGTTAGACATAACCACAAATGGGTGCAGAGAGACTGGAACGTACATCGGAGCGGCGGAAGTGCTTCGTGCCCTGCCTCACCGTTAGAAATCTCAAACATTATTATGCTATACTAGTCACTGGTACTTACACCTCCCATGTCTTAACGTCATTGCTACCTTGATGGACCACGTAGCCAACTCTGGCTTCGCCAATTCCATTATAGTTTGTAAAGAGATAAGTAACTGGTACTTTAGTATTTGTAGTGGCAAGCACACCAATCTTTGTCCCGGTGAGGGTGGCGTAGGATGGGTTCGCCATTCTCTTATTGCCGAACACTTTTACTAAAGCACCGTCTATCCCCTTTGAAGGATATAGGCAACCCAGAAAAACAAGATGAATCCATTTAAGCACTAAGAAAAATAGAAAGAACCCGCGGACAGGGCTGTAAAAGGCTTCTCCGGCCAATGTTTCTAATTTGAAGGTGCAAGTGGCCGCAGACCAACCTTTATCGTATAAACCAAGGACAAGTAACCCCCCTATTAGACCGGTCAGTATGGCACCTAACAGCGGAAATCAAACTTACCAACGCTCACACCATATGCTAGGCTGAAGTGCTCCTGGACTGGAATTGGAAGACCAAGAGACTCCTGAATCAGTTCTAGCACAGTAGATGGAATGATCCCGCAAACACCTCCTCCATCAATGCAGAGGATTCCATGACCTGCCGTCAGAGGCCTCACGCGCACAATAAGGTCGACCTGCGACTGGCAAAGTATGCATTTTGAAAGATACCATAATCCAGGGTCCGAATCCAGGGATTTACCAAAGATTTGTATACAATTTTCGCAAAAGGCGTGCCCGCATCTGGCAATGTGTTGCGGAATCGATGTGAAACAGCTGAAGCAAGACTGGCTGCTTTGGATATGGTTCCAATCCTCAGCATATCTTGCAAGCACCATACGGTGGATCGAAGAAGCAGGCTTCCCACCGGCAAGGTATGTGAAGAATGATTCGAGGTTGGCTAAAACCGATGCAGAAAATGCGCTAGGTAACAGGAGCCCGTCGTCTCGATCTTGTTGAAACGCACTCCGTCCGACCTGTAGGCATACTACATTGTAAAGCTTATAGTATACTTCTTCGGGTTTGAATACTGAGCAATAATCAGCTCAAGGCACCTATAAGGGGGCTCCAGAACTTACAATGCATTCCCGGGGGATACTGGTCTAAGAGGATACTTGATGCGGTTACGGGTGCGGCGAACTCGTGAAGTTGCCGCGCCAGAGGCATGTGGCTTACGAAGTCTTCTAGATGTGTGGCCATAGTGGGAGAAACTGGAAAGTCTTGCCTCGACGCGCGAAGGCAGTCGAATGAGAAGTTTTGGGATTTTCCAACGTCACGGAATGCCCGATCCAACAATGAGTTGAGATGCGGTATCGTGAACAGGGCGTGCGCTTCTTCCCGTCGTTGACGGATATGTTGAAGATGTTCCACCAAGAAAGGTCTAACCAAAGAAAAAGGACCACTATGTTGTATTCGAAGTAAGACAATTTCAGGGAAAAAAGAGTCTAGAGGTTGGATGGTCTTTTCCTTAACAAGAGTATGAAACTTTCGCCTCACCGAGGTATCATCCCATTTCTTCCAGCGGTGACCCGACAATACCATGAGTAGTTGGGGAGGATACCCAGATCTCGGCGCAGGCTGGCTTTCGATCCACAAAGCCACATGTGTGGCAACAACTACCATGTCATTTTCACAGTACAAGTAGAAGCAGAAGATATCCACGAAAGGATAAAGCAGCTGAGAATATATAACGGCAACCGCTTGTGCTAGCGATTCATATACTGAGTGGTTTTCTCTTATAGGATTGCAGCACGGTATGTTCACACGGAACTTTCCTTCTAGAGCCGCCGTTACGAGGAGGAGAGGAAACTCGTCTTGCTCATCAAGATCAAGACATATCCGGTTGTCTTGCCTTTTAGGTATACGATTTATGACTGGCCGTCGGCGACGACCTATTAATAAAATAAGACTTGGGATTAAATCTTGAGATAATAATGGATATGTCAGTTGCTCTAAGCGGTTGGAGTTCGCGATGATTGGCGTCTCATCCCCCGAACACCAAATCCAATGAGAGCAGGGGCGAACCATTGTGAAGGTTCAGATAATATGACTGGGAAAATCTAAAACTATGTCAAGGACGAAATATATAATACGAGAATACAAGCAGGACTGTTTCGGTGCATCTCCTCTGGTTTCTATTTTAGTTGTGATGGAAAAACGCTGTTTACCAAAACGAGCCTCTTTAGTATCGTATTCGGCCACCAAGCTGTATAAAAGCGGCCCCATCAAGTCCCAACCGTAATTGAAACTTCCCTTATCTTCTGTCAGACACATACTAACGATGTCGTCTGGAAAATATCGTCATAAATGCATTTCTTGTGGCCGGTGCCGGTCAAAGGCCTTCCACCGACGACATCCGGCAGGTCCAGGCTACCCTGTCGTCAAAGGAGTCTGTGGCGAATGTCGACGGTCTTCCAATTCCTCCTCTTCTTCTTCAGGTAAGAAGGAAAGGGGAATGCATATTCATCACCACCATTGGCTCCATCTTTCCGACGAAGCGGGACATATATTGCCGGAGGAGATGTTGATTTCACAATCGCCATCCACGATGACGGCTTCAACTTCGGCTGTGTCTCGAAAAAAGTTCTCAAGTTTAGACCCTCCTCCTGGCTACTCTGAACTACCAGGTGATCAAGATGATATCCTTAGGACGCGTCTAGCTGAGCTAGCCGATGTTTCCAGGGCTTACCCCCACGAGCTCTCGGCGGAGTCTCCTCTCACCTATATTGAAACTTCGCCGCCGCCGGTAGGCCCGAAGCCTAAGTTGAATCCTTTTAGTTACTTTCTAAGATCGCTTCGCTCCTAAACTAGTTTCTATACCGAGAAATTATTGGTGCTTTGGGTGTTTAGGTCTTTTCTTTCGGTATAATGTATTTTCCTATCTGGTCAGTGATGTGTGCATGAGGTTGGCTTCCTAGGAAGTCAACCCAGGTACATCGTATGACGCAAGGGTCGGAAGTGGGAATTTTACTAGAGCTTTACCAGACGTTATCTCGAATAACTAGGTATCTACTAAATTAAATGATTTACTCAATTAGGATATGTTTCTGCTCTTTTGGGTATTTTTGTTTGCATATTTAAGTATTTTCACTCTTTTCATAACACAGTCAAAATTCGCGCTCTCCTCCATCTGCCTTTCATACCTACCACCTTCCCAACTCTCGCGCTCGTATCTACCGACTGGGGAAAATTTATTACTGCTTATAATTCTGAGCACAGGTACCTATAATACCACGTAGGCTGTGATTTTTTACCAAACGAGCACTTTCTTGCAAAGGAGATAGCATTCTCGATGAAGTGTTCTATCATATCCCTAGGATAGCAAGTAATTTGGCAGCTACACTACCTAGAAAACACAGAAGACTTATTCAACTTCCTTATTATTTCTCCCCCTTTGCTCTAGGTACTTCTTATTTGGCTAAGGTACCCAAGGTACCTTCATGCTCAACGCGAAGTCATATCAGGTCGAGTATTCCTAAGAAACTCCTCTAACCTTGAGAGGGGCTCCAGTCAACATACGATAACGAGAAACTAGAATACATAAGGCGGGTAACTCGATGATCGAAGACGCTACACTCGTCCTGAGAGACTAATCTCCGTTTCCAGTAGTATAGACGTTTACTAACGTAGTAACTAAATGGATTAGCCCGTTGAGAACGCTAGGGCTCTAGATCTTTTAGCTTTATTTGGCCCATCAGTAACCGATCTCGTTAGCTTACAAGAAAACACGGCTAATCAGCCAGATATAATTGTGACGGACTGTCCACCATAACCAAACGATCCCAAGACCGCCCAGTACGCAAGCGCATCCGGCTATGTACAATATTGGGATATTTCTTACGACACGCCGCAAGGCCCTTCCAGCGGCTGTACGTTGTAGCATGCTTATGCGGTCGAAATACGCGAAAGTCCCTGGGAATAGGATCAATCCAGCAAGAGAAATCCAATGAAAAATGCGAGCTAGGATATTGTAGCCCGTTCGAGCGCTCTCAGGCCCTACTATCGTATATGGTGTAGCTGTGGAAGGATCTGAAGGCATTTGGTTTGGTTTATTATTCGGGCTAATTGTTATCTTTAAAGCAATCATTGATCTAAGATGGATGTTTGGCCGTGTAAACTAGATGGCTTAAGGAAGCTCTAAATACCTGCTGATGTCGTGGCTTGAAAAGGCCACGAGACCTACGAAAGGGCTATGGAACCGGATTCGGCCACCGTGATTAAGTCTTCTTGTCTCTTGGGTAGTTTCTCCCTTATCGAGCCACAAGTTGCCCACGACAACATTAAACTTACTCAATATCACCTTTCATGGATCTTATAGAGTATTACGCGATCGGTGTAGGGGCAGGCTTCTGCCTTTTGCTAGTTGGTATGTCGGTCGTACTGATTAGAGCCCTTTGCGCGCCTGCAGGTCGCCGTCTCAGGCGCATGTTAAACCCGTTATTACCAACATGGGCATGTGGTCGGATTATCATCTCGATGCAAGAGGCTACCTTATTGTGTGTTATATTAACAATCAATGGGTTGTGCGTAGGTGTAAATGTTCGCGATGGTGTTTCCGAAGTTGCCAAGCGCCTGGGGCGCGTAGCTCTCGTTAACCTCGTTCCGATATCCTGCGGCGCCCATATGAACTATGTCATTAGTATCTGCGGGATACGCCTTGATCAGTATGCTAGGCTTCATGCATGGCTAGGCGGTATTGTTATAGTTGAAGTGACCTTACACACTATTTTTGGGCGTGGCGCGATTCACGATATTGCTGGTCTCCTGGTGAGCCTGGGTTGTACCCGTTATTGTTTACCTCTAATATGTTACCTAGGCTTCATGTTCCGTCTGGATAATTGGAGTAGTCTCCATACCTATCATCCGACGTTGGGTGTTTGAATTATTCACCAAGCTACATACAGTCTCAGCAGCAGTTGCTCTTTTTGCGCTTTGGCTTCATCTCCCCTCCTCGACGTTTTATACTAGACCGCGTCTGTACCTCCTCCTCAGCCTGTTCATCTTCATCTTGACCAAATTCGTCCGACTCTTAAATATCATATACTCGAGCGTATCTCTTAGGGGCAAGAGCATTGCTCTTGTCGAGAGACAAGGGGACGGCGTGGAAATTCGCATCCGCATGGCTCGACCACTGAAGTTCAAGGCGGGTCAGTATATATACCTTAGCTTATGGGGCCTTTCAAAGCTGTCGGCATTGGAATTCCACCCATTCCAGATATGCTGGGATTACCCGGATGAAAGTGGGCATCAAATATTAGTCTTACTTGTCCAACCCCGGAAAGGCTTCACGAAGAGTCTTCTAACGTCTGCCTCCTACCAGGAATACCTGGCCTTTGTAGAAGGGCCTTACGGAAGGCCACTATCACTTGGTCAGTACGGAACGGTCTTACTACTTGCTACCGGGGTTGGGATTACTGGCCAGCTGCCTTACGTGAAGGAGCTTCTTAAACTCTATCTTCAATGCGAAGTTAAAACGAGAAGAATTGCTTTATTCTGGGAGGTGGAATCAGAAGGTGATGGGTCCCCTCGATTGCATTTGCTACATAGGTACTGACCTCGTGTAGTACATCGATATTGGGTGAGAAAATGGATGGATGAGTTGCTAGCACTTGATAGAGACTATGTAAGCACGCTCCTCCGATAACCTGGTTTCACTAATCAATTTCAATTCCAGATTCTGGATATCCAGCTATATATCAAGGCGCATTTTCTCTCCTCAAGGGCGTCAAAGGGGGACGTGGAGAAACTTGGATCCCATGGTCGCATCACGTTAACATATGCGACGATGCGACCCAATATTATCATTGCTTCAGAAATGGAACGACGTAAAGGAAAGACATTGGTATCCTGTAAGTCCGTCACAGGTTAAGCTTATTGATTAGGAGTTTCTAACCTGAAAGTATGTACGAACCCATCAACAACCCGTGTTATCACGGATATCCTCGAACACGCCGCTCATACAGATGTTGACGTTAAAAGATTGGATTTTCAACCTTGGACCACGAAAGTAACGGAAGTTCGTTTCTAATTCTGATTGGCTTTTTTTCTAGGACATGTATCACGGAGTTGATCTCTGTTTGACCTCTTATATCCTTTCAATTCGTCTCCTATGGACCTTCGTCATTAAATAGACTCATATAAGGCAATTTTATCATTCCGTAGCCCAACAGATATACCAAGTATTAGATACCTAAGTACTCAGACATTATACCTCGCCCTGTTGATATCATTTAGGCCCTTACGAAAGCTGCTGATGGCAAGTTGCAACCTTTCGCTAAGGTATTGAACCTCCTCACGAAGATTTTCACCTAATATTTGAATTTGGTGGAGATATGCTAATTCTTCACGCAACCGACCATTCTCGCGAGTTCTGATTTCGATGATTTCCTTAAGCGACGGAGTAGGTCCCGTTTTTCCTGCCTCAAGATTTTCCCTAGTGGCATCTAAGGCAACAGATGACCCGTTTGCTTTCGCGATAGTCTCGTCGAGCGGACGGGGAGGTCGGGGGCGATCCATGGTGTTTTATGTAGATCTCGCAAAGTTGTAGAAGCAAATAGGGGTAAGGTTCATCTAAAATTAAACGATGTTCTAGACACCAAGACTATAAACTTAGATCGTAGATGAACTATGCACTTGGTATTTTAGACTCTACCAATACTCCGGACTATATAGTTGAACTGAAAGGACGGAAGTGGCTATAGCGGCTTCTTTCGGACACGATTACAAGCATATAGCTACCTACCTACCTTAGGTACATAAAAATAGTGTTACTGTTCGCACGGGCAATTGATAGTCGTGATACATAGGTAGGTAGGCTAGGTACCTAAGGTAGGTTTCTGGCCGAGAGATTTAGGCCTTATTAGATATCGGTGGAATTCCCACAAGACACTCGCTGTATCAGTATCATCCAGATGCTGATATCTCGTAAGTCTACTTGAGTAGGTTGGGAGGTAGGTAGTAATATTCGTAACTGATTAACTAAATCTTTGGGAAGTTAGGTACCCGCCTAACCCTCATAATCCTATATAGACACCTATTTAAGATACCTCACATAATTCAAACTTAGGTACTACACAGGATATTCCAGCACTACCTAGCCCTTGAAGCTATCGCTAGCGATACTAACTCTTACGAGCGCCACGCCTTCTACCGCGTTCATTTGTCGATGCCGTTGCTAGTCGTCTTTGCCATGATAGGTTTCTCTCGTAGTTTAATAACCTTAATAGCTCGTTTTTCTCTCTGCCTCCTTCAGTGAGGCATCTTTCATAATAGCACCATTGATTCCGGGCATCCGTCTCAAGCCTCGCTACTAGGTCAGTCAGATTCTTAATTTCCACGTCTTGCTCCTCGATTCTCTTCTTCTTTTCCGCAGATTCGTCACGGTATTGGTCGAGCATTAAATTGTTCATCTCCTTCTGAAACTGTTCCGCGTCACGCTGCTGTATCGCTATCTGCCTTTCATCACATACGCGACCAATGTCGCCAACCAACAGACTATAGTCCGCTCGCTGTCTATTTACTTCCACATGTAGGGAATCATTTGCTCGACGCAGCCAGTTCAATTCCTCTTGTAGGTTTGCGATACGGTCATGTTGCTCCTGCTTGAGGCTTTCGTGCTCATCGCCAAGATCCCTGATCTTTTGACAGAGTTTTTCGCATGCCAGGCTAGTATTCCAAAGTTGAAGTTTCAGCCCAGTTGTGGCCTCTGGTAATGCCCTTGAAAGGAATGACCGAGGTTGTTCGTCAGACGGCTCGCTCTTGAGCCGAGTCTGGTTATCCTTTATTATCTTAGCATTCAATCGCCTTGAGGAGAGGGAAAGGGAAAATTGCATACCATCTTGTGCCTTCTCGCGCAACTAATTACAAAGCTTTACACATCAAAGCACAGAGGTACTTGGTAAGTTAGGGGATTGGGATTTGAGGGTGAATTAAAAGGTTCCCATCATTGCGTTGCACACTATTTTTAGCACTACTAAGGCCTTAAATGGACACAGTGGCACGCTTAAAGAGATATACAATGAGCCAGAAATGGATTTTATAACTTAATTGTCACGATACTGCGTACAGGAAAATACCAAATCTACCTCTACGATACTTAGCCATACCTATTATAAGACTGTTTTAGTCAATGCCAATTCATACATCCATAGGTACACGTGCCAAGCTTAACCCAAGTTCAGGCCTCGCATGTAGGACCACCATTTCAAGCCCTAACCTAACTATCAGACCTAACAAGCCCGTAGACATACCTAAGAAAGCTTACAGAAAGGCAAAAGAGTAGTGGCAACTACAGAATAAACGACTAGAGAAATCTCCAACGCTAAGTTTCAATTAAGATATCAAGATGATTTCTAGGTCATATCATAGGGTTAGGTACTAACTCTATTTTAAAGTGAACTACCTATTCAATAGAGTGATGCTATTTGTAGATTACCATGACAGCCCTTCCACGTAGATTACCCCACAGAACAGGTGTAAGTAACTGGCAACCAAAATTATTAGTAA
>NW_026054952.1:0-98325 GCF_022478755.1 Daldinia loculata
TTTTTTTTTTTTTTTTTTTTTTTGCCCCCCCCCCTTTTGGCCCCCAATCCCCTTTTGGCCCCCACCTCCCATAACAAAATTTCGAGACGGATCAAAAGCTTGCGACTGTTTGTCGATGAAATTTTATAAATATTTTTATACGTTTAATACGTTTTAATAATAATATAATATATTAATAAATTTGTAAATAATTTAATTAATTATCTTGTTAAAGTTTATAAAAATATTATAAGTTAATAAACTTATAAACGCTTTAATTATTTATTTTTTTTAATTTATTAATAATATTGTAAATTAATTAATTCGTGATTTTTTTAACTTTTATTTTTTTTTAAAATATAAAAATTATTATAAACCTTTTAATTTGTAAACTTTTTAACTTTTACCTTTTTTAAGTTATAAAAAACATTATTAAAAAAATAAATTATAAAATTTTTAATTATTATTTTTTTTTTTTTTTAATATTAACATTATATATTAATTATTACGTAAATATTTTAATATTTTACTTTTAAAGATTTATATTAATATATTAAATAACGTTATAGTAAAAATTAATTAAATAAATTTTAAGTTTTTTTAAAATTATATTTTAATTTTATATTTAAATAAAATATTATTATAAATTGTTTAAATAGGTTTAATTTTATTTAATATTTAAGTTAATTAATGAAAAAAGTTTAATATTATTTTAATTAATTTTTAAAATAAATTATAAATATTTTATTAATAAATTATAAATTTTAAATTATTAATATTATTTTAATAATTAAAATGTTAGTAAAATTTCCCGTATGTTATTATTTATTTAAATAATATTTTAAATATTTTTAAGTATAAAATTTTATTTGATAATTAATACATATTTTACGTAAAATGCTTTTATTAATTATTAAAGTTATATTTATTATTATATAATATAAAATAAATGTTATATATATGTTTAATTATGTGGTGCGGTAAAAAAAACAATTATTACGTAATGATATTTAAAAAAAATAAACGTTATATAAAATATAAAAAATTAATTTATTAAGTTTTTAAATTATTTAATATTAAATAAATTTAAATAAAAAAAGGTTAATAATTTTTTTTATATTATTAAAATAATAAATTAATATTTAAAAAACGGGATTTTGATTTTAAATGTTATTATTATTTTAAAGAATTATAATAATAAGGAAAATATAATAAGTGTTAATAATAACATAAGTAAAAATACTATCGATTTTAACGTATTTTTTTTGTTTTATTTGGATAAAATTTTTTATATTAAAATAAATATGCCGATATTTAATAAAAATAAGTAAAAAATTAAAAAAAAATATTAAAAACAATGTATTTAAAAAAGAATAATATTTTATATACTTATTTAATTATATTTAAACTAAATATAAATAAATTTAATATATTATAATTAATAACGTATGCGTTTTAAAATTGTTAATTAAATAAATAATAAAAATCCGATTTTTTTAAATATAATATATTTAAAAGTTTATTTTACTTTTTTTTTATTATTTTAATTTTAATTTAATAAAAAAATAAAAAAAAGTAATATTTATTATTTTTTTAAATTAATATTAAGATTTTTACAACTTTTTTATTTTAAATTAAATTTATATTTAATATATTTTTTAATTATGGATATTTCTAAGCTATTAATTTAAACATTATGTGAATTTCCGGATTAACTTTTTTTAATATTTTCGAAAATTTAAAAGTAATTAATATTTAAATATTTTCTTTATTTATTAATATAAATGTAATATTTTAATTATTAATTTTTAATATTTTTAATTTAAAAAATTTATAAAAATTTAATTAATTAATTATTATTAATAATTTTAATTTTTATTATATTTAAAATTAAACTTTTTAAAATAATATTATAATAAATCTTTTTTTATATTTTATTTTTATTATAAATTAATTTAATTTAATATTTAAATATATATTTATTTATACTTTATTTTATCGAATAAAATTATAGTTATTTTTTTAAAATTAAATTCTTAAATGCTGTTAATAAAATAAAAGCCTTGGTAAAAATTAAAAAAGTTTTTTAATTTTATATATATTGTATTTTTTTTTAAACTTATAAGATTTTTAATAACAATATTTCCGGTTTATAAAACGTTTGTTAATTTAAAAATAATATTAACGCTATTTATTTTATTAATAATATTAAATAAGGTTAAATTGTTAACGTTATGTAAAATATTAACTTTTGCGTTTAAAAAAACCTTAATATAAAATAATAATTAAATAAATTACTTTTTTTTAATAATAATTATTATTATATTATTTTGCAATAATTAAAACGTAATTTTATTATATATAAAAAAATTAAAGTAAGTAATATTTTAATAAATAATAATAATAATATTTATTAAAAATATATAAGGAAAAATATTAAAAAAAAAATATCTTGTAATAAAATTAATATAATAAATAAACGTTAATTTTATAAAAAAATTAAATAAATAATATCGGAAAAAAACTAAAGTTAAAATAAATGCTTGCGTATATTTTATTATTTTTTATAAATTTATATAATATTTTAGTAATTACATTTACTATTATTTAAATAATAAAAGAAATTATTAAAAAAATTTTATAAAATTATTAACTTTTTTTACTATTAAAATATTATTAATAAATAATTAATATATATATTTTATAAAGTTTATATATTTATTATATATTATATTAATTAATTTCGATTTAATTATATTTAATATAAATATAAATAATTTAATAATATTAATAAATAATATATTTTTATTAAATTTTATATTTTATAATAATTTTATTTTTTAAATTTTAAACATTAATAAAGTTTATAATTATATAACATTTATATAAAATTAATATTTGCTAAATATAATAATATTATAATTAAAATTTATATAAATATTATTATTAATAATATAAAATTTACATTTTTTTTTCGTTTTATAAAAAAAGCATTTTATTAATTTTTATTATTATAATATATTTTCTAAAAAATATATTATAAAAATATAAAAAAAAACATTTTGATTATTAATAAATATTTTACATTTTTTATTTAATTTTTTAAAATTAAGAAAATTATAAATTATTTTTTTATAATTTATATTAAACGGTATTAATAAAATTAATAAAACAGATTTTTATTTATTTATAATATAGTTTAAAAAAAAGCTACATAAAATATATATATTTAAAATTAACTTATATATATTTTTATATAAATTAAAAATATTAATAAAAATTTTTAAAAATATTAAAATTATATTAAACTTTATAAAATTTAATATAAATTTATTTTTCTTAAAAATTTTAATTTTTAATTTTATTTTATAAAATATAAATAATTGGATGGTTTAGATTATTATAATTTTACTATTAAAAATAAATTAAATTATAAAATTCTTTTATTTTAATGGTTGGTATTTTTTTTTTTATTTAATTTATAATTATAACATAAAATTACGTTTATAACGTATAATTTAATTTTCTTTAACGTTAATTTTAAATTATTTTTTTCGATTAAAATAAATTTCTTTTATATTTTCGTAAAATTTTTTAATAAAAAGGTTTTTTATTTATATTAATAAATAATATTATTAAATAATTAATTTATATATATGGTTTATTATATTAACGTTATATATAAGTTAAATTTTTTATTATTTTTTATTAAAATTATATAATTTTATTTATATTAAATAATTTTATTAATATATTAATTTTATATTTTATAATTTTTATAATTTAGTTTATAATAGTAATATTTTATAAAATTTAAAGGTAATAATAATTAATTATTTAAATAATAATAAAATTTACTTGATATAAATTGTATTAATTTATCTTACGTTTTAAAATGCTAAAATTCCAATATTTTATCTGTAAAAAAAGCTATATTAATATATATTACATTTTTTATTTTTAATAAATTAAAAAATTATAAATAAATTTTATTTAAGTTTAATAATTACATTTTTTTTATAAACTAAGATTAAATTAACATTTTTTTTATATTTAATTTTATAATGCGTTTATAAACTTTAATAAAAAGTAATTTTTATTTATATTTATTTATAAATGTATTTTTATAAATAAATAATAATTTAAATTTATAATTTAATAAAGTTTTAATAATTTATTAAAATATATTCTATTATTTTTTAAACATTTTAACATTTAATAAAAAAAGCGTAAATTTAAATTATATTTAATTTATAATAAATTTTAAGGCTTTTTTTATAAAATTATTTATTTTATTATTAAAAGCAATTTTGCTATTTTTTAAATTTATAATATTATAATTAATAGTTATATTATTTTTAAATATTAAATAACTTTTATTATTGTTATTAAATATCTTTTTAAATAATATTTATACATTAACAATTTTACCAATATTTTTTTTTTAAATTAAATTATAATATTATTCTTTTTTCCAATTAATTTAAACTTAAATAATATATTTTTTTAATTAATTATAATTTATAAATTTTTATTTTTATTGTTTCTTGGTAATAACAGCAATAATTATTTATTTAATTTTAAAAAATTATTATTATTTTACCATTAATAAATGTTTTTATAAGTTTACGCGTTTTATAAAACTTTAAAAATCTTATAAAATAATAATAACAAAAATAATTAAATAATTAATTTATTATTTTCGTTTATTTTAAAATTATTTTTGTTTAATTTTTTATATATTTTTTATTTTTTTACAGTTAATTTATCAGGTAATTTATAATTTATTATACCAAAAAAAATATTATAAACCATTTTTATATTAATTAAATAAATTTATTAATTTATTAATTTAAATAATATTTATTACGGTATTTATAAATATAATCTGATTTATAAATAATAAAATTATAAATATAATATATTTAAAAATAATTATAAATAAATAAACTTTATTTAATATAATATTAAATAAAATTGATTTATAATATTTTTATACTTTTTTATATTATAATTATTAAAAATTACGTTATTTTATTTATTTTAATTTTTTTTACGTTTTAAATAAAATTTAAAATGTTTATTAAATATTTTTTTTGGTTTATTTTGTAAATATTAATTATAACGTTTAATTGGTTATTATAAAAACTGTTATATTTAATATTTAATTAAAAGATTATTTAAATTTAAATATAAGTTAAAATAATTTAATTGTTATTATTAAAAGTTATATGGTAAAAGATGTAAAGTGTTTTTATAATTTAAAAGATTTTAATAATTTTATTACCAATAAATTTAAAGTGAGTTTAAGTTTATGTTACGTTTTAATTATTGTTTTAATATTATTAAAGAAACAAAATTAAATAATAAATAAATTTACGTTATAAAAATTAAAAAATAATGGATTAATAAATTATAACCTTTTTTTAAAATATTCGAAATAGTTATAAAAAAAGTTATTTTGGTTTAATGTAATAAGTCTTTAATAGCCCCGTTAGTTGTTTTTTTTTTCTGGCTTTATAAAAATTTATAATATAAATGGGTTTATGTGTTAATAAAAAAAAAGGTTTTAAATAAATTATAATTATTGGAAATATTGTTTTATAAAACGGATAAAAGTAAATTGATTTTTACGTTTTTTTAATATAATGTTAATTATATAATATTATATTATAAATATAAAAGAAAATAATAAGTTATTTTGTAATAAAAAAAATGTAAAAGTTATTAATTTAATATTGTAAAAAAATTTTAAACTAAATAAGTTTACTGTATTATTTACGTGTTTAAATAATTGGATAAATTTTACTACATTTTATCCTTACGTTATTTAATGGTGTATTTATAAATAAAATATAATATTAAAATTAAAACGTAGTTAATATTATATAAATATTTATATTAAAATGGGAATTTATTTTAAAAAAAAGGTTAATTATAAATGTAAATTTAAAATAAATAAAAAATTAAGTAAATTTAAATATATCCGGCCATTTATTTTTAATAAGTTTAAGTAATTATATAATTTGATATTATTTAAATTATTTTATATTAAAAAAATTTAATTTATTATAATAAAATTAAATAATTTAATATTTTAATGTAAAAAAAAACGTATGGAATTTTTAAATATTAATAAAAATAATAATTCATATAAATTAAATTTTTACCAGTTTTATTACCAAAAATAAATGTATTAATATTTATAATAATAATTATAATATTGGTAAATAAAATAACGTAAAATTGGTAAATATACTAGCAAATTTTTATTATTAATATTTATTTAATTAAGTATATATTATAGTTATTATAAATATGTTAAAGTTTATATATAAAAGTAATAAAATTATTATATATAATAAGTTTTTCTTGTCCTGTTTTAAATTAAACTTTATTAATTATTTGGTTTTTTAAAATTGTATTAATATTTTTTTTAAAGTATATATATATTTAAAATAATATTATATAATGTTAAATTTATTAATTATTGTTAAGTTATTATTAAATTTTAAAAAGTAATTAATTAATTTAAATTAATAATTATAGAAATTATATATTTAATATAAATATAAATTATTTACAACTTTTATCATTTTTTAATTTAAATCATAATAATTTTGTAATAATTACTTTATGTTGCGTATTATTTAAAAGTTTTATATTAAAATAATTATTTTATTATAAATAAAGATTTTATATTATTTTTATTTTATTTTTATTTAATTATTTTTATTTCGATTATAATATTTATAAAAAGTTAATATATTAATTATAAATAACATTATATAAAATAATATATAAATATTTATATATATTTTATTTTATTAAAAATAATTTAATTTATTATTTTTTATATTAATATATAAAAAAATTTATTATAAATTTAAGTAAATTTATAAGTTTTAATTTAATTATTAATTATACCATAAATAATTAAAAAGAATTTATTAAATAGTTAATTTTTTTTACAAATTCCAGTTTAATTATTAATTTTTATATTAATATTTAAATAAATTTTATAAATAAAGCTAATTTTTTATAATTTATAATCCCACGCCTTAATTAAACATTAATTTTTATTACAATTTAATCGGTTTATTAATCTTTTTATAAGATTTAATATTAAACTTTATATATAAATTAAATTTATAATATTTAATATATTTAAATATATTATTTTTATAAATTTAAAAAATATTTTTCTTTTTTTATAATATATATTATAATAAAATCTTACTTTTTACTTAAATAATATTATTTTTTTAAAATTTATTATTATATTAATAATTTAATATTATTAGTATATATTATTTTATAAATATAAATAAATTACCATACTTTTTTTTAAATAAAACCAAAATTACCATATATTTAAAAATATATTTTATTTAAATTTTAACATTATTTAATAAAATTTATAATAAATATAATAATATTTATAATTTTTATTTAAATTATAGCAGTTTTTTATTTAATTTATATTAATATAATAAAGTTAAAAATTTTTACTTAAATTATATTAATTTTTTATTAAATTTATATTAATATAATAATATTGGTAATTTTTATTTAATTTATAAAAATCTTTTATTTAATTTATATTAATATAATAAAGTTAATAATTTTTATTTAATTTATAATAAATTTTTATTAAATTTATATTAATATAATAAAATTAATAGTTTTTATTTAATATATAATTATTTTTTATTAAATTTAACTTTATTATATTAAAATATTTATTTTTTATATAAAATTTAAATAATTTTTATTAAAATTAGAATAATTACAAGAATATTTATTACTTTATTAAAATTATGGTAATTATTATATATATCTTTAATAAAGATTATATTTTAATATATTTTATATATATGTTTTTATAAATTTAAAAGATTATATATTTATAGTTAATTTTATATAGTTTTTTAATTTATTATAAAATATTTATATTTAATATAAAATTATTAAATATATTTTAATAAAATATTATAGTTTATAAATATATAAAAGATTTTTAATATTTAATAAATATTAATAAATATAATAATAATATTATAAAAATATTTTATAATATTTATTTTTATATAGTTTAAAACGTAAAGATATTATTATTTAATAAATTATTTAAAATAATAAAAGAAATAATTTATTAATATTTTATAAAAAAAAAAAATAGAAAAAAAACTTTACTATATTATTAAATTATAATATAATTTAATATAAAATAAATATTTTATTAAAAAATGGTTAAATTATTATATAATATAATTTATATTAAATATAAAAATAAAATTAGTATAATTAAAATAATAAATATAAATAAAAATAATTATAAATTTTATATTAAAAAGAAAAAACTTTAGAATTTTTACCTATTATATCTTTATTTTAATATTTTGCCATTTTTAAAAGATAAAATAATTTTACTAAAATAATAATATATTTATTTATTAAAAAAATATAATATAAACATTTTATTTAAACTTTTTATATTATATTAATAGTTTTAAATAAAAGTAAATTAATAAATATTATAATAATAATTAAAGTTATTTTTTAACTTTTTTAAAATTAATATATTAATTTTAATTTATAAAAATCTTATATTTATTTTTACCATTTTAATTATTTATTATATTATATTTTTATATAAAATTAATATATTACGTTTTTAAATCTTAACAATTTTATGGTATTATTTTAAAAAATTTCTTTTTTATATTTATTATTTTTAAATAAAGTAAATATAATATTATTTTAATATTTTTATAATATTTAACTTTTATATTATAACGTTTTAAATTATAAGATATTTTTTGATTTATATATATTATTTATTAAATATTATATATTATTACTATTTTTTATATTTATTTTATATATTAAAAATTTAAATATTTTTTTACCGATTAATATATTTAATATTTACATTTTTTATTTATATTTTATCTACATTTTAATTTTTATTTTTATTTATTTATATATTAATTATTTACTTTTTAAATTTTAATTTTATAAATTTATTTTTTCGTTATATAATTTATTAAAGTTATAAAAATATTAAATATTATAAATTTATATTTTAATTTAATTTAATATATTTTTTATAAAAACGTTTTAAATAATAATTAATTTTTATAATTTTATAAATGTTTTATCGTAGCAACTTTTTTACATATTGTGCATTTTTTAAAAATATTATAAGCCGCGTTAATAAAGGCTAAAAAAAATAAAAAAAAATAAAAAAAAAAAAAAAGATTTAATTTAATAATAAATAAATATGAATATTTTAATGCGTTTATTATATACGGAAATATTAAGTTATAATTATTAAAAAAAATACGTAAAATATTTATTAAATTTATAAATAATAATAAATATAAAAGATTTATTTAATAAATATATAATATAATTATGTTAATTAACTTTTATTTTAAAAATGTTATTATTAATTACGTAAATTTTATTAATATAAAATAAATAATTATAAATTTTAATAAATAAAAAAAAAAAAATGTTAAATTTAAATATTTATAAAAAAAGGTTTAAAAATTAAATTTTATAAATAAAGAAAAAATAATTATAAAATCCAAGGTTATAGTAAAGCTTAAAGTTACGGTAAAATTTAAAATTATAATAAAATTTAAAATTATAATAAAGTTTAAAATTACGGTAAAGTTTAAAACCATAGTAAAACTTAAAGTTATAATAAAATTTAAAAGTATAAAACGTTTAAATTTAAAGAAGATTTATATAGGTTATCCGGTAAAAAAAGTAAAATTTAATTTAAATGTTTATAAAATTAATATTAATAATTTTAACGTTAATAAAATTAATATTAATAAAATTAATAATAATAATTTTAATATTAATAAAATTAATATTAATAATTTTAACATTAATAAAATTAACGCTAATAAAATTAATAATAATAATTTTAATATTAATAAAATTAATAATAATAATTTTAAAAATAATAAAATTAATAATATTAATAAAATTAACGTTAATAAAATTAATAATAATAATTTTAATATTAATAATTTTAATATTAATAATTTTAATATTGGTAATTTTAACGTTAATAATTTTAATTTTAATAATTTTAACGTTAATAATTTTAATATTAGTAAAATTAATATTAATAAAATTAATAATAATAATTTTAATATTAATAAAATTAATAATAATAATTTTAAAAGTAATAAAATTAATAACGTTAATAAAATTAATATTAATAAAATCGATAATAATAATTTTAATATTAATAATTTTAACGTTAATAATTTTAATATTAATAAAATTAATATTAATAAAATTAATATTATTAAAATTAACATTTATAAAATTAATATTAATAAAAATAATAATAATAAAATTAATATTATTAAAATTAATGTTTATAAAATTAACATTAATAAAAATAATAATAATAAAATTAATATTATTAAAATTAACGTTTATAAAATTAATATTAATAAAATTAATACTAGTAAAATTAAAGGTAATAATAATAAAAAAAAAAAAAAATTAATATTAATAATAATAAATTTTTTAATATTAAAATAAATTTTATTAATAAAAAAAATATTATTTTACGTAAAATTAATAATTTTAATATTTAAAATAATATTATTAATTTTGGCGTAAATAAAATTAATATTATAATAAAGTATTATAGTAAAAATAATAATGGTAGTAATATTTTTGGTTTAAAAATTATAAAAGATTAAAATAAACTAGATTAATATTGGTTTTATAAAAGTTTAAATAAAAATAATATAAATATTTAAAATAAAAATATATTAATTTTTTTTTTTTTTTTATAATTTATATTAAATATTTATATAATATTAAAATATACCATAAAATATATTTTACTTTTTATTTTAAATAATTTAAAAATTAAATTTTTATATTTAATTTTTAATTTTATAAAAATATAAAATTATTTTTAATAAATATTTGTTTTAATTATTAAATTTTATAGAAATATATTATTATATATTTTTTTTAACTATTAAAATTTTATTAATATTTAAATTATATTATTTATAATATTTATTTTATTTTAATTATTTAATTTTATAAAATATAATATAATTAATTTTAAATATTTAACATTAATGGTAAAATTAAATATAATAAAAGGTTTATTAATTTAATAATTTTTTTAATATTTAAAATATTTAATATTATATAAAATTTTTGTAATAAAATAAATTTATAAAAAAATATTTTATACTTTACCATTTTTTTAAAACTTTTTTAATTTATTAATTTATTTTTATTAATAATATTTTACCTTTAATATTATTATATAATTTTATAATTAAAATATAATATAATATTATAATATAATTAACATTATTATTTTTACGTTTTATATTTTTTATTATTTTATATATTAATAAAATTAAATGTTATATTTATTATCTATTTTATATAATAATAATTATATAAATTATAAAATATATTATAAAATTATATAAGATTTTTTTTTTTAATTAAAATATAAAATATATAATTATAAAAATTAAAAAATCTTATAATAATAAAATTTAACTTTTTATATTATTTTTAATAATTTTATTATTAGTTTTATTATTATAATATTATTAATAAATATTTACCGTAAAAATAAGTTTTTTTTATAACTTTAAAATTTTTTAAATATATTTTATAAAATATTACATTTTTTTACAATAAAATAAAAATATACCATTACATTTTTATTATATAAATATATTTACAAATATAATTAAACTTTTAATTAAATAATTAAATTTTAATAATTAATTTTATTAATATAAAATATATTTAAACTTATAAAATTTTAAAATAAACTTTACTTTAATATTTAATTATATTTATTTAAGTAAATTAATTAAATATATTTTTAAATTTTTTATTAAATATATATATATTAATAATAAATTATATTAATAAAAAGTATAAATAAATTAAATTTTTATTTTTACAAAATATTATATACTTTTTAATTATTATTATTTAAAAATAATAAAGATATATTATTATAATATATTTAAATTAATATTATTAATAATAAAAAGTAATTTTTATAAATAAAATTTTGCAATTTATAAGCAACCTTTTAAATACATATTATAATTTATTAAAAATAAAATAATATATTTTTATTAATATATTTAAAAAACGTTACCGCATTATCCAACTTTAATAAAGTAAAGTTATTCTGTTCTAAAACCTCCCCCACCCGGGTAGGTACCTAATATATGTCATAACTATATATATGTATGAACAATTATAACGTCCCAGGGTTAAGCACACGCCAATCTGGGAAAACTCCCTGCTTCTCTGGGAATGGGCCGATATGTGGCTTGACAATGTCAAATAAGACCTTGTAAGCATCTCCGCTCATATGTAATCCATCTGGCAAAAGTTGCTCCAAGGCACCTCTTTTACCTCCAGGATATCCCAAGGGAGACCCGCCCGCGTCGAAATCCGCCGTTAGGGAGGTAGCTTTATCCAGGATGGCTTTCTGGAGGTCGATAAGCACCACCCCAGGAATTTCTACCGCCACCTTTCTAGCCGTCTCAGAATAAGCAGCGCTAACGGCCGCTTGCCGCGTTGCCTGCGGATGTCCGAGTGCCAGGTCAAGCTCGGTAATTCGGATTTCATCAATAGGAGGGGGCGTAACAAGCAGGATCTTAGGGCCGTGGGCTTTAATGTATTCGTGAGTGATTATCTTAGTCAAGTTCTCTTTATATTGATCGATTGGGACGCCCTGAGTGTTGGTCGGAATATCGATGCACGCATCATTCGCACCTAGCAAGACTAGCTGTAATATACAATCATCAGACCCTGCGGGCATAAATATGCTAGGCGCACAACAAACGAGAACTCGGACAGACAAGCGAATATCATTTTACTTACAAGGTACTCTATTCTCGGATTTGAGGGTGACGGCGGCAAGAATATCTGCGGAAGCAATTGCAAGGCATTCTTGGTATTGTAGCCGGAGAATCCTCTGTTGATCACGTCTAGGTGTCGCATACACTCTATGAACGATTCAGAAATAAGCACGATAAGCTTGTCTGAGAATGTGTTGACATACGACTTTGTAGAGCACCTTGGAACGAGAAGCCACCTTGAACTTCGCTAGCGCCTTGGAAGAGCGAATCCCCAAAAAGGACTACTTGATTATATGGTTTCTATCACGAACATTAGATTCCGAAGTATGAACTTGATAGCAAGAAAGGGAGAGTATGTCGTGACACTCACAGCCATGGTCTCAACTGAGTACTTGGAAGAATGTAAGTTGCTCAGTACTAGTAGCGAGGTTGAGATTGAAACTAGCCACACCCACAAACTGCCTAGGTACCGGACAAACTCAAGCTAAAATAGTGGACAGAGGGATGAGGGGAGAGTTGGTCGGCTACCCGTAACGCATGCATAGGTAGGTAGGTAAGTAGGTACGGCCCGATCACTGCGGGAGTATTTCTACCGAAGGCGTTGGAACTGGAACGCACCCGCCAATCAGGGGTTAAGAATAATGATATCTTCTCGATTTCCGCCGTATAATATATCCCTTTGGCCCCGTAACTCTTTAACCTTGAAGAGTTTACATTTCTTCTGATGCCAACATGCTTTGCGTCCAGGTTTCGTTAATGCCCAACACTATCAATGTTTCACTGTGGTTCCATTTTCAATATATTCACCAGGGGCTTTTCATGAAGCTCGCTCCTTTCGTTGACATGTGAAGGTTATAGTATCGAGTTTAGATTCGATTCTCGTCAACATATTGTTACTTAATAATACCAATCCGTTTGCCTACATGATATTTACGGGTCTAACTAAGCTACATCATCTCGTCGTATTAAAATAAGTTAGACGAAACTTCCGAAAGAAGATCGTAGCATGGAAAGCAATGGTAAAGACAATAATATAGATAACAGCTAATAAAAAGACTGCCGCTTCTATTAGGTACTTGATAGGGAGTGATGACAACGTACATTATCTCGACGCAAGATTACAGCACTGAAAAAATATAGCCTAAACCCTCATACATAATGACGTTACCAAACTTGTCATTAGAAGGAAGCGAAAGCCACCTACATCTCTTCGGCAGGGAAGTACATATAGTTTTTCTATAGGATAGGTACATAGGTACATGGTCTTGTAAGTTGTTGGCGCTTAATTCGGAAATTGTAAGACATTAGATGTTGGTAAAAGTGGGACTCCTATTATCTATATTATTTGATTCGCCAGACCTCTTATCGGCGAACGCCTCTGCTTAGGAAACTTTACTCCCCGCTAAAATTTTGGGAGAAAAGTTCAATTGCAAATCACGAAAAGGTCTCCCGGCAGATAATTGAACGCGCGCCTGTTAGCCACGGAAACTCCCAAATCTCGAGGCCAGGATTTTCTGATGGAAATAAGTGCGCTGCCAGTACGAACACCAAGATGACGACAGCATTGGCTGCGCAACTCGCGCAGATCGCTGCGAATTCGAAGTCGACACTTGATATCAAGGCGCAAAAAGCTGCACATTCGAAGTCGTTGATATTCGAGCCGCGAGTTGCCGCGTCACAAAATTTCCAGACCTTATATAGTATCTGCTACCAAGGATATGAAGAGCTATGTCAACTAGACTCTCGATTTGTGCCCTTTGGCGCTACTATATTCAGCGAGCAAAGCCAAAATGAGGACCGGACTCAGATGACTGCCGCCGAGAATGCAGAGCTTGACAAGAAGATAGACTCCTTTCTTCACCTAGCTGGCGCGCGGATAAGGCTCATGCCAACTATCAAGGCCATAGAATGGCTTATTAGGAGGTTCAGGTAGGCGTGCAAAATATGTACTACTAAATCCGAGTTTTAACATTGCGATAGGATTCACGAATATAACACGGCTATGCTCATTTCGACATTTCTACCGTACCATACTATCCCGGCCTTTGTGACTCTCCTATCTATCCTCCCTAGTACGATACCCCAGGTGTACAAGTTCTTAGACCCCTACGTTCGATCCTTGACCCAGCCGCCAAGATCTGTTCTCGTTCATCAAGCTACACACCATCCCGACTTCCTTGCTGCGCTTTCGGCATACACCCTAGATGCATGCAGGGCTCAACAACACTACCCTGCTCTGATATCATTCTGGGGCGGTATTATGACCGAAGCAGTGAATGGCATGCTAGACAGGATGCGATCCGGTCGCCGCAGTATCCAACGAAGCAACGATCAGACTCTCTTACACCAGATTGGCCCAACTCTTGGTGACGCGTTAGTAATGCACAAGGTCCCTAGTCTGCAAATAGCCTGCTATATGGTGATCTCGGTTTTCGTGGCGAAGGGTGACCTCGACGATGCTGCTATCAGTGCCTTGATGGACCAGCTCGTTGCTGGATGGACTACCGAGTCTCTCCGTCCTGGTCTTGTCTGTCTCTCAATCCTTGCCCAGTACCGTTCTGCAAAGCAAATGTCAGGAAAAGTAACAAGGGCGCTGCTTAAAATCCCGAATCTGTCTGGCCTCCTTACTGAGATTGGCAGAGAACACAGCATTGGGAAATTAGCAAATGGACTCTGTCTAGCTTTGGTTGAGAGGGCTCACAAGAAAGGTGACATAAAGGGTCTATCAGTGGTCGAGTCACTACTCTTGAGCTCCACTCTTAACGATCAACAGAGAGCAGTCGTTTTCAAGAGTCTATTATTAGCAGCTCATAAAGTCGAGGACAGCATTGATGCGCAAGGAGAGGTGCGAAAGGCTCTCGCATCCATAATCATCAAGCTCTCTCAATTAGAGACGGACTCCGGGAAGATCTTCATTAAAGCGATCAATGAGACCGAAATCGACGTGGATGCGCTAGAATTGAGACTTGGTACTAATCTTCAAGCGAGACGACTTGCGATCGAGCCTCAACAAGATGTTGCAATGGTGGATAACGAATTACAAACACCCGCGCCCGTCGAAGACTTCAAATCTGCCCTTCAGCGGGTTAGCAACTTATCGGTCTCATCATCGGATTCGTGTCTACGAGCTAATACTTCTGATGTTTTCACTGATTTGTGTTCTGTTTTCCTTTCCGGTCTTACAGAGCCAGATAACCTCAAAGCTTTCGAGGAATTGGCACCTATACAGCATAAATTAGCAAACGAAACTCCCTTTTTCTTCACGTTCCTTATGAGAATCTGGTGCGGGCCATATCCCGTCTTAGCTCGTGTCGCAGCTCTGGATATGGCAAAACTACGCCTAAAGAGCAGCGATTGCAGTAGCATAGATTTCCAGGCTCTCTTGCCATATACCCTGGCGGGATTAAATGACCCATCGAAAAGGGTGCGACGCGCTGCCGCAGACCTGGTCACCGTGCTAGAACCCCTATTCCAGGAGCTAGTTAAATCTGAGAACTACACACGCTGGGCTAACAACCATCTATATGATAATGCTGACGCATCGGTTTGGACGACAGTAGACGTCTGTCACAAACTACTACGGAATGTCATTGCCCCTAGCCTTGAGGAATGCGTATTAAGTGCCGATTACGTTATCGAGGTTCTGCAGAGCGTATTAAATAGTAGCTCGAAAACTCCGACTGATGAAAATAAGGATAAGAAGAGCCACCTTTCTCATGGAACGCGACGTTCTGTGCTAACTTTTCTCGCTTCCCACACGATTCACACGCCACTAATGACTCTCAAGATCCGCCTTCTCGCGTCTCTAAACCAGGTTAAGGGCGTATCGGGCACTACCCGTACCCAATTACTCTTACCACTACTCAAATGGTGGTCTTCCTTGTCTTCCGAAGATGCTACGCGTATCTGCTCTCGAGACGGGATCGAAGAGTCATCTTTTGATCAAAGCTGTGTCGAAATTGTACTTCCAAACGATAAAGATGGCTTAGAGTTCTTGTTAGATGTTGTGGGGTCTCAGCAACTGCTAACTAGGCTAAACCTCCTCCGCGTTATTTTCTCGCGCATTCAGAATTCATGGCCCTCTATGAAAACGGAAGCGAGGCATATGGTTGCCAAACGTATGCTTGAGTTGTCACAGAACGACCTGTCTAGTGATAGTGGTGTAGTCTCCAGTGAAGCTGCCAATCTTCTAAGGAATGTCGAACTCACGACCGATATCCTCCTGTTCTTCTTAGAGTCTTTGCAGCCAGCAGCGAAGATGGCTACCGAACCCCCATCGGGCAAGCGGAGGAGAACCAGTTCCTCGGAAACCCATCGGGGACTTGGTACGCAACCAACCCCAGAGTTGAGCGCGGTGCTCAGGCAAGTGACCTTTGTGTTACAGCTTGTCGAGGGGTCTGAGCCTGAAAAGCACCCGGAACTACTCAATGCTCTTTTCAACGCCCTTTCGGAACTGCAACATTTCAGAGTACTTGTCGGTTCAGAACTAGGGTATCTTCAGAATCTGATTCTTCGGAGTTTATTGGCTATGGTCCCTGCGTACAAGCACGACAAGTCGTTGAAGATCGATAGCACGGGTGGACACGGTGATCTGCTTGTCAATTGCATTCAGAAATCGTCGAGCCCATCGGTGCAAAATACTGCACTCCTACTTGTCGCACGCTTAGCAAACGTCGCTCCAGACTTGGTACTTAATAGTGTGATGCCGATCTTCACACATATGGGAGGCTCGGTACTCCGCCAGAGCGATGATTACTCTGCTCATGTGATCAACCAGACAGTCAAGGAGGTCGTGCCACCACTTATCCAATCACTCCGTAAAGGAAAGATCAGCCCGCTGGCAGGAGCCTCTGAGCTTTTGCTCAGTTTTGCGACCGCATATGAACATATACCATCTCATCGAAGACTTGGGCTATTCGTGTCCCTTGTAGAGACGCTCGGTGCTGAAGAATTCTTATTTGCGCTCTTGGCCATGCTTACGAACATGTATGGCACTACCGATCAGGTGTTATCATTTGCTACCGAAGTCTTCAACTACTTCCCAGTCGAAGTCCAGCTCCAGTCTTTGATAAAACTACTCAATCTTATTGGGGACATATTCCAGCCGAGACCTAATCTCTCTGCCGTCCTTCTTGGTGCGAGTGAACAAGGCGACCGAGATCCCCTCAAAATCGGATTTCGTCAGCTGGGTCTTGTTCCACATATTTTATCTAGCAGGAAGCTTACCACGCAAATCGCCAAGCTCACTGAACGGGATGACATGGAGGCTTCTAAAGTCCGCGAGCTCTATTCAACTCTGTTGGAAAACCTCTTAGTTCTGGCGGACTCGTTAAAGCAGCAGAAGAACCTGTATAACCGCTGCGGTGAGGCACTTTCGAAGCTTCTAAACCTCCTTTCCATCGGAGAATTTATCAAAGCCGTCGAAACACTTCTGGATCGGCCCGATACTGTCTTACGCCGGAAAGTCCTCCGGGCTGTCGAAGTCCGAATCGACGAGGAGAACCAAGGGGATGCTAACTCCAGGGCGGCTTTGCTCGCATTCCTACCTCACCTAACAGCCATCATCAGAGTATCTGATGATATGGCTTATAAGCACATAGCCGTAGGCTGTGTAGACAAGATCTCAGAGAAGTACGGAAAGAAGGACCCGGAAGCCGTTACTGCAGCTGCCTCAACAATTGCCAGCGAGCAATGTTTAGGTCAAGATGATGAGAAACTCCGTGTCATGGCTTTGCTCTGCTTGGCTTCCCTAGTCGATGTTCTTCAGGATGGCATTGTACCTGTCCTACCATCTGCCATCCCGAAAGCTCTCTCGTATATAACAGAAAGCATCAAAACCGAGGTACCAGGAGACGCACTCCACAATGCTAGCTACGCATTCATAGCAGCATTAGCACAGCATCTCCCCTATATGCTCTCTGGCGCTTACCTAGGGCAACTTTTGGCGGTTTCTAGCAAATCCGCTAGTGCTAACCTGGGTAATGAAGCTAATGATGCTAGGCTTCAATGTTTGCGATTACTTGCTAAACAGGTTGATGCTAAGATACTTTTTTCCGCCCTGGAACAAAATTGGGCCACCACGAAGGATTCTGGTTCCGCTGTAAGTTGATACATCACATCAGATCGTCGTTGTCGTAAAGCTAACAGTAATGATAGGCTACACGAGAATATATTAACATCCTCGGAGTTGCAATTGACAAGCATTCAAAGGCAGATATCTCCAAGAATGCTGGTTCCCTTTCAGGTATATTCTTCAGTGCCTTCGACCTACGTAGATTAGAACTGTCCAAGACCGAGGTTAGCGAGGATTTCTTGCGACAAATGCCTCGCATCGAAGAAGCCACCAACGATGTTGCGCTGAAGATGATATACAAACTCAACGATGCAGCCTTCCGGCCCATCTTCTCACAGCTGATGGACTGGGCTGTTTCACTACCAAAGAAGGATACTACAGGCAGAAGCCTCCGTCTGTTGAGTGTCTACGGGTTCCTTTTGTCCTTCTTCGGCAGCCTGAAATCTATCGTTACCAGCTACGCATCCTATATCATTGACAGCGCCGTCGATGTTCTCCGTACCGCAAGTCTGAAGAAAGCAGAGGAACGTGATTTATGGAAGAGAGTGCTACACACCCTCGCCAAATCTTTCGAGCATGATCAGGATGACTTTTGGCAAGCCCCAGCACACTTTAACGCAATAGCGCCTACTCTAGCCACTCAGTTCGCCCATGCTTCTTCTATCAACTTAGTGGAAGACCTTATCCCGGCCATTGTCGAACTTGCTGCCGCCGCCGATTCCCAGGAACATCAAAAGGAGCTGAATGGTGCTCTACTAAAACACTTACGCTCAGAGCAGACGTCGATTCGGCTCGCAGCCGTCAAATGCGAACAGGCTCTCACAAATAGGTTGGGCGAGGAGTGGCTATCTATGTTACCGGAGATGCTCCCTTACATTAGCGAGCTACAAGATGACGATGACGATGATGTGGAGCGTGAGACGCATCGCTGGATCGTGGGCATCGAAGGGGTTCTAGGAGAGAGTTTGGATGCTATGTTACAGTAAAAGGTGTAAATCATACTTGAATAAAACTAGTTGTGGCAATATTGTCTGTCTCTGTACTGTGACAAGGGTATAGAAGAAATTCAAGGAGTCTACAATAAGAACCTTAGGTACTTATCTTTGCCTCCAAGAAAAGCCTACTGTGCCAACGCAAGTCCAACACACCTAATAGGAAGAACTTCACTCCTAGTCTTGATAATCACTATAAAATTATGTTGATACGACTAGTAGCTAAGAACCTCGAGGGCTTTCTACGGGGATGCTAAGTCATCCATTCAGTGTTGTTCAATTTGGAATTACATGGAAATTCACGAAGAGCAGAAGATTTACTAATAGAGATTTCGTATTACGAAAGTGCAAAGGTACAAATGAGCAGGGGGTATCCGTGGCATGGCCTGCCTTTCCTAACCTGCTAGCAACAAAGTTCCTTCCGGTCCATCCTGTTTTTTCCTTACACCTGAAAAGAGAAAAATCCCTAAAGGGGGAAAAAGCAGCGTATCAGATCGAATCATCAGACCATGTTAGTCGTGATGAGAAGAATCGAACAAAGGAAAAAGAAAAAAGAAATCAGAATCCTGTTGTACTGTTCCTCCTCAAGTTGGATATGCCGTTCCATGCCTATGTGACAAAGTTGTCATTTGTATCTGTGTGTTGGAGTTGATGGGGTTAGAAAAGCCCCTGTGGCATATGCGAAGGCCCACTAGACATTGGAGTGTAGTGTGCGTCGTGTAGCATCTTGTGAACATAGGATTGTATCAGCCAAAAATTGTTAATGTGCCGCTCGTCCTTAGATTGACAGGGCAATGGCCACCACAGTAGACAGCATCACAATGCAGGTCACTGTGTCATAGTTGCTGTCCTGGTCCCGGTGTCGCAGGTTGGAGCGTGCCTTTGAGTTAGCACCACTGGTCTCAATAGCGGAAGAGGTGGGACGGGGGTGACTAGTGCTGCCTGAAATGGTGAAGTTCAAAGGAACAACTCCGTCTGGGGAGGCAGGGCCAAGAGGGATGTTCTCGGGCACCGAGGTGTTAGAGTTGGAGGTGCCATTGCCTGTACCGTTGACTTCGAAGGGGTGGAATGTGACGATCGCAGATGCAGATGCAGTGGGATAAGACTGAGTGCTGATATCCATCACGGAGTGCGGGTGCAGACTGTAGGTGGTGATCATAGTGCTGATCAGAGTGCTCACAACGAAGTCGGAATCATCAGTGGTGGAGGAAGAAACCTTAGGGGCCACAGTGACATGGGGGACAGAAGTGGTATTGCTTGAGGCAACAGACGACGAGTGGGTAGCAGATACAGTCGAGTTGGGACTAGCAGTCACGAGAACAGTGTGAGTGCAAGGAGTGGAACTGGAAGAAGTGCTAACGGCCTCAACACCATATGTGCTAGTAGTGTTCCAACCAATCGAGATGGTCTGGGTAGTGTTCAGAGAAATAGTCGAGGTTGATGTAGAAGTCATCGTCGACGTCATCGAAGTCACGTCCTGAGAGCTCTCGTAGGTGTAAGGGACAACAGGAGGCACGACATAAGAAGTGCTGCTCTCAGTGGCACTAACCACGGTGCTGGTAGAGGTGGTACTGGTAGGGACGGTGCTAGTAGAGACAGTGTCGGTGGAGGCAGAGTTCGCATACACAGTCGAGAAGATGACAACGGTTGTGGTCTCAGTTTCCTTTGCACCGCAAGTTCCAGCCGACGAGGTAGGAATGCCGGTCAGAGAACCAGTCTGGACGGAAGTAGACTCCTGGGACAAATGAATAGTAATGGTGCCAAGGGCAGTCTCTGAAACACTGGTAGTCTTCTCAAGAGTGATGATAGGAGTCACGGTCTCGGTCTCAGTGCTAGTGTATACCTCAGAAGAGCTTGAGGGTAACTGAGAGACCGGGGTAGCCACAGCCTGGGTGCTCGACTCGAGTGCTCCCGAGGTGCTTGCGGACATGGCATCGGTACTGTAGGAGGTATGTTAGCTTTAATCCTAATAGAGGAGGGAACAATGTTACATACCCGGCAGTTGTAGTCACAGTAGAAGACATATCCTTAGAAACAGACGAAGTCTTCGAGGCGTCCAGGGTGCAGTTGTCAGAAGTCCAGGTCTCAGTGACCGTTTGGTAAACGGTAGGACGGGTGCTGGTAGTGTTATGAACACTAGTCGAGATGTCCGAGTGAGAACAAGAGGAGGAACTAGAGGATGAACCAGAGATGTTCATGGCAGCTGTGGCTCCGGTGGTCAAGACTGGGATGGGAGTAACGGTCACAGTGACATCGGAAACCGAGGCAGCAGTGAATGATCCAGTACCAACGCCAGTGCCTGCATACTGAGACGAAGACGTGCTATTACCAAAGTACCAGCTGGTAGGTCGACCAGTGATCTCGGACAGGGTCGTCTTGGCAGGATAAGAGTGCTTAGACGGAGAGCCTGTATAGGTGACTGTGGCATTGGGGATACCGCTGGACATACTAACAGTTGCAGTTGCCGAAAGAGTAGTGCTGTTCACAAGCTGGGTGACATTTGCGCCAACTGAAGAGGAAACAGTGGTAGATGCCTCAACGGTAACAGGGACAATGACGTGAGAGTGGGACAGAGTGGTGAGGTAATCGGTCACGGTGGCGTTCATGTCACCAGGGGTAGACATGAAGGGAGTCACGGTGAGGCCGGGGTACTCTCCGTAGCCAGTGACCTCTCGGCGATACTTCTCAGGCTGGGGGGTGTTCTTGTGACGACCGTTGACAAACAAGTCGGCTAAGAAATAGTTAGCCACGAACAAGCATTGCACGATGACTATGTCTCGTCTATGCACATACCAATGATCAATCCAATGCCGAGGATCACAATTGTAACCGAAAGGCCGCGGCATACTCGAACCAAAAGTTTCATACGGTCTAGTCAACGTCAGTTAGTTATATCATAATAATAAGGCAGACCGAGTGACAGTCTTAAGAACATTCAGCACTTACTGTTGCGAGGATAGGCAGCCTCGGAATCCTGAGCCTTGTAGTCCATGTCGGCGAAGCAGACAGTCTGCTGATAACCCTGAGGTAGAGTTGCCTGCTGGAGCTGGGGGTCGATAGGCTGTCGAGGCTCGGGAGGAGAGATGGAATAAATCCAGCCGAGATACTTGCGCCAAGTCTTGGTAGTAGTACCAAGAGAACCAGGCTGCTCCTGGAGGGCCACACCGGGCGCGACGTTCTGTTCCTTCTCGGAAATCATCTCGACGCTGTCAAGTCCTGTAGTTGGAATAGTTAGTGAATGGTCTTGATGTTGATTGAGACTGATGATGTATATAAATATAAAAGAACAACATTATTGCATGATGTTAAAGAGAAAGTAATAGGGGTAGAAGTATGCGGGTAATGGGAATGTTAGTAAGGGGTGTGTTGTGGGTGGACAAACAATATGTTATACAGTGGTATATGGTATACCATTAGGGAGACAAGATACTAGACCACGCGACCGGGGATAGAAGAAAGAAAAGAAAAGACTTACCGGTCTTTTGAACAGTGTTTGAGGTTTGGGATACTGATAGGTATCTATCGGAGGAACGAAATCCACAAAAGGGATGACTAGTTCTGATATGAGTAAGTGTTATAGGAGAGGGGCGAAAGGAAGGTCGATGTGAAGTAAGGATCGATGGTTTGGGAAAAAAACAAGGGTTTGGGTTGGGAGAGGTTGGTGTAAAGAAACTTTATGAACCTGAAAAGAAAAAGAGGGCGACGCGTTAAGAATTGGGTTGCATATAGATGCGAAGGCGGGGGAGGTAGAGTGCGGTGAGAGTGAGGGTGTATGTACGGCAGAAACGCAAGCAGTAGTTGGAGGTGGAATGAACAAGAGAGGTAAGTTAACAATAGAAAGATTTACTTACAATATTGAGGAAGAATACTGGTGTATCCTTTAATCCGGATGTTAACAAACCTGGGAAAGATAAACGAGTGATTGATTTGTTGATGGTGGACGGTCAAGGATGGGATGGTTAAAGAAAGGTAGACTCGTCTGAGTTAAATGAGTGTGGGATGTAAAAGGAAGAATCTACGTTCACAAGTAGAATTAGGAAAGCCGACTTGATTAAATATTGTTGTGCGGGATGGCAGACTGATTCTTGTTGGCGTCGGCGTGGTCCGTGAACCTGCTTTCTTCTTGTTTGGAATAACTGAGATTGGGTACATGAGGTGTAAGTACTTGGTTACTAGGCACACCACATTAATTAGACCAATAGAAGGCTTTCATTAGTGGTAGTTAGTCGGTTTTTATTTTTATTATTATTATTATTACCCCGTTTCTATCTGACCTTCCCCTAATCACTCCGGCAAAATCACCTGAGTGGTTGATTTTCAGACGAAGGGCAAACTTGCACAATCAACCTACTTACACAGGAAAGAACGCTAGGCACTGCACCTGGGGTATTAAGTGGCCAGCTGTAGCTTGACGATAATGGATATCTAGCCTAGTAACCGTAGCATCTGACCGTTGCCAGCCCCGGAAAGACCAGAAATGGCTAATATAGCAATATTACGGGACTTGTCACTGGGCTACAAATTGTTCAGAGTACTAGATCAAGTATTAAGAGTTACATAAATATGTACCTAATCTACGTATCTTAGCAGCAATGTGACTTAATATCTAATGGCTCTATTCTGGACATATAGCTATATTGATCATGAACCATCTCTAAGCCTTGAATCTACAATTCTTGATAGTAGATAGGTATATCTTCACATGAAAGGATCACAGTTGACTGTATAAAATTCGATACCACAGTAGTAGATTTAAAGTAACAATATTTAATTTACAAGTTGGTCGGAATGTAGTAATGGGCGCGAACAAGTGTTGATGTTGTTTGATTTCACGATGTGAGGTTCAAGGATCACAAGAGCCTCAAGTACAATAAAGGTACAAGCGTAAGGCAGGGACGAAGTACATCTAGTAGGTACCTACGTAGTTACGAGCCAGGTTATGTAAGTCGTCAATATGTGTTGATGATCAGATCCGTTGGTCCAAGCTCCCGTTCGCACCTGCTCGCAAATCGTTAGTGATATGTACTAACAATATGCATCTTGGCATCGTACCTTCTTTAGTACGTGTTTTTTTAAGGTTCGTATCTCAGATGTACTGATACTACCTCTGATTCTGCCCCATACCCACTATTCTGATTGAAATTCTGATTAAAATCACGCCGGGGTGAAGCGCGTATACAAAGATACATACAGATTACATACATAGAAACAGGTTAGTAACGAGGTCAAGTGCAAGGACGCCACACGCGACGCTGCAAATTGATTGATTGATTGACCCTGCAGAGCCCGTCGCGTAACACCTCCCCCGATAAAAGAACATCTCATCGTCAAAAGTCCTTCCCGGCATTTGTCCCACCAATGTTTCTATTTCCTCCCCTCCACTTGACCACACATCTTCACCGTCTTCTTTTTCGGAGACCTCTTTACTCCTGGTCTAATTAGTTTCATTTCCAATTATTGCGCACCTTCGTTCATTACCCGGATCGTTCTCTCTCGCGCCCCACTCCTCACAGACGAGACAAGACGACAAGACCAGGCCCAAATCGTACACTCCGAGGTTCTTACCTTATACTACCTACTATCTTATACTATACCGCGCTCGTATATATACGGCACCGGTACTCTTTTCTAATCTAGCATGGCTCGTCGTAGGGACGAGGTCCCAGAGGAGGACGACCAGGAAATGGAGGAAGAGCTTGTGACGCTCCAATTCGATGAGCCTTTATCATGGCGCGCAGGAAAGCCAATCGCAACTGGCGAGCTTCTGCGACGTCTAGAAAAACTTTCTAAGGAATTAGTTGATCTGGATCAAGAGACCATTGACAAAGAGTCGCTGAATCATGTTGCGAAAGAGCTGGCTTCACCTAACCTACTTACCCATAGGGAAGCTGGAGTAAAAGCCTTTGCCGCAGCCTGCCTAGTAGACATACTAAAACTATGCGCCCCAGAAGCCCCATTCACGCCGAAGCAGCTCAAGGTTCGTTTAGAAATACCATTTGCATTAATATGATTGTCCTCGTTCTGACTGTTATACCTTCTCGATTATAGGAAATATTCACCCTTTTTGTCAAAACGATCCTCCCTGCGCTCTGGGATCCGAGTAACGCGTATAATACACAACACAAGTACGTTCTGACGTCTCTTGCCGAGGTCAAGAGCATACTCTTGATCAACGATGTTGCAAATGCAGAGGAGCTTTTACTTCACCTTTTTTCCTCCTTTTTCGATGGTGTTTCGGGGTCGTCAAAAGCAGCGTCGGGAGAGCAAGTCGCCAAGGATGTCGAGTTTCACATGACGGATATTCTGGTGACTTTGGTTGAAGAGAGTCCTTCGCTTCCGCCGGCTGTATTAGATGTTATTATGGCACAATTTCTACGGGCGGCGCCCCCAGGAGGCCACAAAGAGAAAGCAGACGCCAATGGCAAGCAAACCACTCTTCTGCCCAAAGAGGAACCCGAGGCATATGTCATGGCTAAAACGGTGTGTAATTCATGTCCAGAGAAGATGGCACGCTATGTGGGCCAATACTTTAGTGAAGTAATTATGGACGTCTCTGGAAACAGTGGAAATGCCAACGGACATAGGGATGACGACGATTCGGATAATGATGATGGTACCGCGGGCCCTTCAGAGTCTGATTTTAAGGAGTTACGAAAGGCTCACCAGCTTCTGCGCGAGCTTTGGCGAGCAGCACCTACGGTATTGCCCAACGTCGTACCCCAAGTTGATGCTGAGCTTTCTGCCGATAATGTTCAACTGCGTTTGTTAGCAACTGAGACCTTAGGGGATATGATATCTGGAATTGGTGCTGCTGGACCACCTCCCTCCCCGGAGCTCGACCCGGCAGCATATCCGCCTCTTAAGCTGAATGATGAGGTTCCAGACCATCCCGCTACAAGCATTCTCACTACCCCGATATCTCCCCTATCCTTCGCACAAACGCATCCTCAAGCATTCCACAATTTCGTTGGCAGGAGGAACGACAAATCTCCTTTAATCCGGGCAGCATGGACAATAGCTGCAGGTTACATCGTTTCGACATCTGCGGGCAACATTGGGCTCAGCCGGGAGGACGAATCAGTATTCGTCAATGGCCTGCGAGATAAGTTGACTGACAACGATGAGAAAGTTCGACTAGCTGCTGTAAAGGCCATCGAAACTTTCAGCTTCCGTGATATCGTCACCAAGCTAGCCGCCGCTGGAGGTGTGACTAAGGAGGGCACAGTGCTGTTTACTCTCGCAGATCGTTGTCGAGATAAAAGGTCGTCTATTCGTGTCGAAGCAATGGCCCTTCTAGGCAAACTCTGGGCGGTGGGCAGTGGTGAATTAGCAACCGGACATGAATTGGTTACTTCAGCATTGTCTGGTATCCCTACCCGCATATTCAACACGTTTTACGCAAACGATTTAGAACTCAACGTTTTATTGGAACGTGTCGTATTCGAATGTCTCATCCCCCTATCTTTCCCTCCGCCTCCCAAGGCGAAAGGGTCCAAGTCGTCAAACGGCAACTCTCAGTCCCAGTCGGCTGTTGATTCTGGTTATGACCAAGATAGGATCCGCGCCGAAAGGATCCTGCTACTCGTGAAAGATCTGGATAGTAATGCTAGAAGGGCTTTTAACGCATTGCAAGCACGGCAACCCCAGTTTTCAAAGGTGTTAGAAAATTTCGTTCGCCAATGCGATGCATTCAACGGAGGGAATCCAGAGGGGAACGCAGATGGAATCAAGCAAAATCTCAAAAAGACGATCCAATACTTATGCCAGTTCCTCCCTGATGCAATCAAGGTCGAGGCGGATCTACACAACTTTGCCAATTGGCACGACCGTCGCTGTTACCAGCTAATTAAGTTTGCAGTCTCTGCGGAGAGCGATTTTAAGACGGTGCATAGAGCCGTTAAGGAATTTGTCAAGAGGGTCCAAGGCTCACCAAAACCTCATATGTTGGACACTTTATTGCCTCTTCTTTACCGCTCTGCCTACATTGTGTTGAATAAGAGTCACCTCTCGACCTACATGGACTGTTCGAAGAGCGACAAGGATGGGCTTGGAGCGGCTGCTCAGGAGATTACCACCGAGATTTCCCAAAACAATCCAGACTTATTCAAGACACACGTTGGGCAGCTTTGCAAAGACCTGGCAGATGGTGCGCCAACCGCTGATCGGACAAACGAGGTTACGATGGTCGAGACATTGAAAGCTTGCTCCTCGTATTCGAAAAAGTATCCCAATGAACTTCCAGATGACCGCAAGTTTATTCAGGCACTAATGAATTACGCGTTGCACGGAGAGCCGGCCAAAGCCGCAAAATACGCAGTCAACGTCATGATGGCCAGAAAAGATGACAGAAGTATGGTTTCGGCGACGGACTTATTACAAAGAATCATGAAGAACTGGGAATATAACTCGCCTCATTTCCTAACCAAACTTGCGGCTGTCAGCCAGCTAGAGCTTCTAGCGCCCAAGGTGACAGCGGATGCCAACGATCAAATCATTGACACGGCGCTAGAGGATATACTACTTAAAGTTCGTACAGATGCTAAAGAATCAGACCCTGAGTGGGTTACCGACTCTGAACTTGATGAGGAGTGTCAAGTCAAGTGTTGGGCACTCAAGCTAGTAGTCAATCGCCTTCGAGGCATTCGAGATTCAGAAGAGGCAAAAGAGCTGGCCGTGCCAGTCTTCAAGCTTCTTCGAAGTCTCCTAAAGCAGGCAGGCGAACTATGTAAGACTAAGGATACCCCTAAACATCACAAATCCCGCCTGCGGCTGCTTGCTGGCCAGCTCTTTTTGAAAATATGTACCTCGAAGCACTTGGAAGAAATATTTTCGCATGCCGACTTTAACCAACTGGCCTTCTTGACGCAAGACCCAAGCGCTATGGTCCGTCGCTTATTTGTCGAGAAACTCCAGAAGTATCTCGTACAAAATAAGCTGCGACCTCGATTCTACACCATGATCTTTTTGACGGCCTTTGAACCGGATGTGGCATTCAAGAGCCAAATTGAAACGTGGATACGGTCTAGGGCTCGCTTCTTCCGAGACGTCAAACAAAACGTCATGGAATCGACAATGGGCAGGTTGATCTCCTTATTGGCGCATCACCCAGATTACGGGACGGAAGTAGACGACTTGATAGACCATGCCAGATACCTGCTATACTATGTCAGCAACGTTGCTACAGAAGCTAACTTTGGGATGATATTCAAATACGCTGAACGCGTAAAGCAGACTAGGGATGCCATTACCCCTACAGAGAGCGAAAGACTCTACGTCATCAGTGATCTCGCCCAGAGCATCCTGAGAAAATGGCAGGAAAAGAAGAATTGGACTTTCCAGGCATATTCTGGCAAGGTTGGTTTACCTATAGGACTATACACGGCGCTTCCTAGCCACAGCGTAGCGCAAGAGATTGCCGAGAAGCAATACCTCCCAGAAGGACTCGACGAACAGTTGGACGACTTATTAAAATCAGTAGATAAGAAGAAGGTATAGTCATAAAACATTACATTTCCTTTACTATTTGTGTTCCGAGCTAACATTATTGGTTTACAGAAACGTAGAGGTGCAGACGAACGTACTGAAGGGCAACCTGCCTCGAAAAGGGTTAGGACAACGGTGCCAAAGGCCGGCACGAAACCAAGAACGCCGAAGGTTACAAAATCCTCATCAAAAAGACCTGCTGTTAAATCCGCGAAGAGTTCATCAAAGTCTAAGAAAGCTGCTGCGTCGTCATCGCCCGCCGCTGATTCTGCAGACCGTAGGCGCAGTGGCCGTTCAAAAAAGAACTCATCATATATCGAGCGAGACTCGTCAGAAGACGACGAAGACATGCTTGCGGGCGTAGCGGAATGGGACTACTATGACGGCAGCGGAAATCCTGTACAGGACGAAGATCAAGATTCCTCAGAGTTATCCGACCTTGAGGAAGAGCCTGAGGCCGAGCCTGCAACCGAAAAGGGAGAAGCAGATGAACCCGAGGAAGACGAAAGCGAGCTTAGCGATGTTGGTGATGAAGAGGAGGAAGCTCCTCCATCGTCGCCGCCGCCGAGAACGAACGGGAGGAAAAGTCGTGCCACTACTACCTCATCTCCCGTTTCGAAGACCAAGGTTCTAGCCTCACGGCCTGCTATAAAAGCGAGCACGGCTAAGGGCAAATCGCCTGCTACATCCAAGGCAAAAGCGAAACCGGCTCCTAAGGCTAGGCCCGTTAGCACTCGATCTACGAGATCGAGGAGAGCTGCGATACAGGATGAAGATGAGGGTGGAGGTTCCGAATAAGGCGGCGGGCCCATAACTACAAACCGAACTCAACAGGCTAGCTGCTGTGTGGACACGAGTGCAATAGAAGAGGCAGTAGGGTCTGGAGGAGAAAACCCTAACTGATATTGATATGCGAAGTGGAATTTACAGCTCATGATTCGTCTCCAGGTTTCTATCCTCTCTCCAATGTGTAGGAGTAGCAGCTCCGGATTGCAAGACGAAAATACGATAACGAGATAAGGTGGTTGATCCAGGGTCAGGTTCGCGGATGAGGTCTTTTGACTTACTGTTGTTGTTTTTTTGCTTTCTGTTAAAATACCTTCAACCTCCTTTTTATACCCTTGTTCGTGTAGGGAGAAGAGAAGATCATATAATGAAAATTCCTTGCCGTGGTGCGGTGATTTCGAGCTTCCTTTCTTTATCTTGAGTTGCGTGCGTAACGGTTAAGTGTGCTTGTAATACGACAGGGTATATATACGATGTTGCAAAATGCTATGCTAAGGGGCGTGGAGTGCTTTGCTCTTAAGAATATTCTCGCTGGCGTATTTCTACCTAGGTTTCTATAAAAAAATCCGGATGTATATTAATGCAATGGTGTGGAAATATAGAGGTATCTTGGTCCGACTTCTAGATATTCTCGCCATGAGAAGAGTGTATTGGTTATAGTCTGTCCAGTCAGTCTAGAAGAAAATAAAAGGATATCAGTAAAGAGGAAATATTCATTACGTGTTATATAATATCAATGTGCATAATACGAGGAGCACTTGCTGAACTATTTATGCCTGGCTGCACTGGTTCTTTATGTGAATATAAATACTAGGATACCACTGCACCACTAAAAGGTAATTTCGTAATAGTCTTCTATGCTATTACAGTGTAATTCTACCTATCGAAGAGTCTAACCTAGATGCTTTTCAAGTCGCTAAACAAGAACCATATTCTCCAAACTCCATCCGGACCACACGTCTTGTGGTATTTCCTAACCTGGGTGCCGTGTTATTATGTGGTATCGTCATCTGTAGTCCAATAGCCTCCGCCTCTCTAGGTTGTACATATTAGAAATAAAAGCAAAAAGCTTGCCGTGTTTTGACCAAGAATTGCTACATGCTAAGTGGTAAGGAGAGGGACTGCAAATGCCCTTTCTAAACATCCGGGTGGTATTTACCACACACGCTCATTTTCGAACCTTCTCCCGGGCTTTCCAGTTGTCCCGCACACTCTTGCTGTGATTTAGGAGCTCCTCGCGGGTTACCCCATCCTGGATACTCTCCATAACGCTATTAACGACAGAGATGTGGTTCCCATCTGATTTGTCGTCCCGGAACCGGTAGAAACGCCATCGTTTTTGGCTGTCCATATACACTTCTACTACTCGCTCGTCTAGAGCTTCGTTCAGTCCTTTCAGGATCTCCCACTCGTCATCTTCCAGGTGCAGCGTATCAAAGATATGATATTGACCACTACCGTAATTTGCTAGTAGGTCTACCGCAGGTGTACTATCGTAGTCGATGAAGGGCTCTGTAATGCCCTCGGCTCGCTCTTGCTCGTCCGGCTCAACTAGTGGGAACTTTAGCTTCCACCGGAAATCGACGGTATTCTCATCGGCATCCTTCCACTTTAAAATGTGCGGGTCAGTGCCGGGTTTGTACTCGCTATGCAGAGCCGTAAATATCAAGCCGTCATTTTCATGCTTGAGATTCTTGATTACATCCTCGAAAATCATGCGAATACCGTATGCCATTTGCATAGACTTCAGGTCGATGAAAAAAGGCTGGTATTGCCTCTCTTCGGGGAAGTCATCGAGTAGTTTCTTATATGGCTTAAAGACTTGTTCCTGAAAGTAGCCCAACCGCTTTGAGAGCTCTCGCGACATCAGCGATTGACCATCTAACGCGAGGCAGTCGAAGACTAGATATCGAGGCTCCTGGCGCCCATCACTTAGGGTGTCCACAACTAGTTCTCCATCCAGAACAGTTCCCCTATGGAAGGCTTGATGATTCCCTGGGAGGGGGAAGTGTAGAGAACCTTCTTGAATATACCAATAATCATTTTTACGATCGATCAAGTAGTGACTCTCTTGGCCGCTTTCGTCGGCGGCTAGGTATAGCAGATATCGAATGCCATCTGATTTCTCGCAGACATAATAACTATAGAGCAAGGCAAACAACGTTAGACCCTTAAAACGACAGTTGTACATAGGTAAGTTTTGGAGCAGGAATATGCACTCACTCTTCTCTCATTAGCTCATCTAGGTGTTTTCTCGTAAAGCTCACGGGTTGTGCGCCGGGAAACGCGGTCGAGTTGCGATGAAGAATGTTGGCTACATCCTGGCGCAGACCGGCAGCTACGTCGCCCGGGACTTTAATGCCTGGCTCATCGATGGATCGTATAGGTAAATTCATGGTGGGCGACGTAAGAGCTCAAGGAAGATAAGACGAGGCGAATGGAGATGTAAAGATCGGAAAATGTAGTGAGTGTTTGTTTTGACGGGCGATGCGATGCGACACGGGGGTAAAGAAAGGAAAAGGAAAATATTAAGTAGAAGAGGTTGGGTAAGGAGAATGAAGGAGCACATTCACGTAGTAGTAGTAGGCGAGCTTCATTGCATTAAGTCGTCGTCTGTATCGGAAGTTGCTATCGAAAATATGTCCATCGCAAACTAAAACGTAACGTACATAAGGGAAAGTGGTATGCTACCTACCTACCTATATGTATTGCTACATGCTACACCGCGGAAAGAACAAGGCTACGAAACTCTAATGAGAATTGCGCCGCCATGAGCCTTATCGACCTTATCAAGCGTCGATCCCTGCAGGAGATGGCCAAGTGACCCACTACCTAAGCACATGTGCCAAGCCTCTTCTCAGCCAAACTGGGTTTAACCGGCTGTTTAAGGGGGGGGCTAAAATTTATATGATTACTGTGTACTTCGTAGACTGTGACAACATTGAACCCTTAAGTTACATATGCATCTAACTTAGTCTGTATGTATTGTAAATGGAGCTTTCTCGAGCCCAATATACATACTATGTACTGTATAGATTATAAAGTACATAGTTAATAAAGTATAAACTTGCCCAAATGTAACTTAGAAACACCTATCATCTCATATAACCATCAGACAAGTTCTCGAACAAACCTACTCGACCTCATATCTTTAGCTAAATTAACTATCGAAACAACTAGTTGTTTTCAACATGGGACATCTCTATCAAGAGAAAGCTTATTATACGTCGCCGAGAGCTGGTATTAATACAAACTCCGCGCTTCCCCGTTGCAAATTTTAATAACTCCCCGGAGTAACTAACCAGTACCAAACTGGCCGAGGCGCATATCTAAAGGGGCCATTTGGGAAGGATAATATTCTCCAATCCGTAACTCCACACCATGTCTTATAAAGATTTTGCATTCCTAGACTCTTCTGCTCACATTTCATCTCTTTACATACGCCATGCATCGTTTATATTCACGCGACTCCGCCCGCCTTGCCTTCCGAGGCCAGCCGGAGCTCGACCTTCTCTTTATGTACCTTGTTCTTAAGATGGACCTCGAAGTTCGAAGCTGATATGTCTGGTCCCGGTGTGTACAGCTTACCCGGGCAATCGAGACACCGGATCCGCGGGAGGAAGTAAAATCGCACGTGCGGGGGAATCGACTCGCCCTGCTGAGGTAGAGGGACAGGCGCGCCCGTGTTGGAATCGACCGAGCTATACCGCATGACTCCTTCAAACCTGTCATTTGCATACGCCGGTTCTTGTTTGAACTTCTCCAGCGCCGTGACGAGCCATGCGGGAGGAGGGGGCTGTTAGAGGTTGTGAGTATGAGCGCTAGATGAGATAAAAAAAGGGGGGGGCCCTGCTAAGTCATAGATCGGGGTTACAGATCATAACGACTGCTGGAGAATCTGAAGATCGAGGGATTGGGGTGTTGGGATGGGTGGGGAAAATGTCTTACGGGAACTGGGGGAGGCGCCCCGGCTATCGATGCAGGGGCTTCAACTCGGCCGATCTGTCCTGGTGGTATAGTGTTGGAAGGGGTTGTCGCAATAGCTGCCGATGTCGAGGCGTTCGGAGTAGAGGGAGGAGGAGGCATGCTATTCGATACAGAGGCACTATGGGCACGGGCATGGTATTGAGATGGTGTCTGTGATCTGCCTGGTGTACTTTGCTTCAATCTGGGATCGCGTAATAAAATCTTCCGTAATCTCTCTTTATTCATAACCCTAAGCGTTATCTGGAGTTGTTGGGGTTCTTCGGTGTCTTCCCTAGTTAATTCACGCCCAAATCTTCTTGATGTCCGGGTTTCATGGTGATGTATCGTAGCTTCGGGGGTTTCGGACCGGCCGAGGTTCGCCATCCGCTGCTGTGCAGCAGTTGCAGCACCTCTCATACCTCTCGTTCTCGCCGTACCGGTTAACTGTGAAGCGGCAGGAGAATCAGGACCCGAATCGTCACTTTCATCGGAATCTGATATATCGCCGTCACGTGCTCCCGGTCCTCTCCTCCTGCCTGTGCTTGCGCCTGGCGCACCCGCGACTCGCTTATAAAGTCTGCTCTCTTCTACGTTTTCTGCTGCACCTGGTAGTGTAGAAGAGACAACAAGAGTCCGAATTGTTCTCTGTCTCTCCTTTAGATCTGGTAGGGTAGGTCCTCCTCGTCTATTTATGGATCTCTTTTGTCTTCTTTGCTCTCGGGAGAATACCATCTCGTTCCGTTCTAGGTCCGCCTCGCTGAGCTCATATAGATACGGAGCGTATTCCTTAGCCTGCTGCTGCGGCCGAAACACGGAGGGCAGCGGTGATGGGAGAAAGGCCATGATTAAATCCGGGTCCTCAATTGGTCTGCCGTCAAATGGGTGTCCTATACTGTATAAGCTCCGCGTGAAAAGCTGCGTCTGCTCTCGGATACAGTGAGCAATGGCTGTGGTGAACTCTCCGGAGAGTGCAAGGTCCTTGGCCATGCTCGCCGCAAATTCCTCGGGCGAGTTGAGAGGGTTATTGATCTCCCATTCGAACTGGTCTACTAAGGTATGCTGCCCGATGGTGATGTTAAGCTTGACTAATATTCTCATCTCGTCATTCTTCCAAGCCGAGTAAGGTAACTCGGGGTCTAACGCATCTTCATCGGAGAATACAAAGGGGTAAAAGTCGTTGAGCTGCTCGTGCATCTGCTGCACAACCTGCTCAAATACGGGCTGAGCGGCAGGCGCCTTGAGTCCCATATCTTCTACTAAATGCGCCGCGAATAGATCAGCACCGACAATTCTCTCGTGGAGATTCCATGTGAAGGTGTCGCGCAACTTGATCTTGTCCCAATCTACATCTAGCCGGACGGGAACTAACTCTTCATGTTGCTCGGCCTGCTGCTTCATATCCTTCCTCTTCCATTTCAGAGGCGGCGCTTGTCGCTTACCCGGCCTGAGTTTCTGAGCTGGATACATCAATCGCGACTGTTGTCCGATCTCTGTTCTCCCATTACCATAACCACTGTAGCCCTCTCCGAAAAGTCTACTGGGTGTAAACCATGCTCTATATTCGTTTCGTAAAAGCTTATAGTCGTTGATCATTTTAAATTGGTATTTGTTATGCTCGTTTTGCCGATCTTTGTCGCTAACCATAGCAGCAGAGTGTATGTGGTCTCGAGCAATAGCCTGTCCTATCAGTATTTGTTTGAAGGTATCTTTGTCGCGACCCAAATGAGCGCCGGTGTGTGAATCGTCCAGCGCATCTGATCTATTTTTAGGGGTAGAGGTAGAAGAACGATCTGGTTTGGATAAAGAGACCGCGCCGGCAGCAGAACCGGCAGCGCTTGTTAGAGCCGGCTCTGCATCCTGTTGAGTTGCCATAACTGGTTTAAAATATCACATAGAGTGAGATATCCCAGGCGAAACTTGACGGTGATAGAGGAGCGGTTTCAATTTGTCGATCCTCTCTCACTGTTCTCCTACTGTCCTGTCTAACCTGGTCTTGTATTGTAGACGACGAATGTAATTGCAAATTGGCGCTATAGTGCACGGGGACTCGGGGACGGTATCGGGAATTTTCAGGAAGGTCATCGATTGAGCGCTGTGGTTGTGATGTTGTTGTTGTGCTGTCTCGATGAATTATTTAATAGGCGCTCAACTTTTTAGGAGAGCAGAACGTCTCGACAGTGGCTGATGAAGCGACCGCAACGGAAGAAGGCTGGACACGCGACGAACCGCGACCGAATGAGTTAAAGGAACATTTATTTTTGCACTCTCTGCAGCCAAATCACAAGTACCTTACTAAAAACTGTCTAGGTGCTAGTGCTAGGCTAACGTCCGTGCGTTAGGTTGTAACATAAGCAGCATAATATACTGATAAATACATAATCTCTTCTATTTCATACAATAAATTCAATTAAAGAGTATTATCATAACTCGATTTCCGCCTTCCGTCGCAACAAGCCTAATGGCGGTCCGGGCACACGGACCTGCAGCCCTGAACTAAATGCAGAGTAAAGAACGTCACCAGCCCAAAGGTGCTGCCCCTCTCTCTCTTATTACTCGCACTCGCACAAAGCCCCGCATTTAACGAAAATACCAAAATACCTTTAACCTGCCTTACCTATTCCCACTTCTTACTACCTCAAGCTCTTACTACCTCAAGCTTCACCTTATTACCATAAACTAGAAGCCAACCCAATTCCTTCCCAACCAGTAACAGACAGCACAATTGGCTAGGTGGTAAATATGTCCGACGAAAAGGATACCGGTTCGTTCATCAATCTCTATATTTCCCCTTCTTCTCTTAAGAGCTTCGTGTGAAATACCCCGCCATCGGTTCTGTCCGAATCTTCCTCGGGGTATTATGTTGGACCTCACGCGACTCGGTAAACTCGAGTAATAGCTAATTTATGTACCTCATAGACTACTCGCTGGCAAACCCAGACACCCTCACCAAGTATAGGGTCGCAGCCACCATATCGGAGAAAGTTCTTGCTGCCGTATCCAAGTTATGTGTTGCGGGCGAGAAGGTTGTCACTATCTGTCAGAAAGGAGACAAGCTCATTGAAGAAGAGGTTGCTAAGGTCTACCGCACAACTAAGCTTAAGGGTAAGTGCCTAAGGCCGTCAGATACTACACAGACCCTCCGTGCACTCAAATATTTGCTTATGTCATACGTGTGTAGGCTTTTCCCACCCCACGACTGTCTCTCCGGCTTCATACGTGACACCCTATACTCCCTTAGCATCCGACACCGCCGAAGCGAATGTCGAACTCCAGGCAGGTGAACCTGTAAAGATCCAGCTCGGTGCGCAGATAGACGGATTTGGTTCCATTGTCTGCGACACAATTATCGTTCCGCCGAAGGAGGGAGCGGAAGATGTCATCACCGGTCGCTCTGCCGACTTAATACTCGCCACGTATTACGCCAATGAGCTCCTCCTACGTCTCTTGGTCCCCCCTGGATTATTAACGGCCGGAAGCGACGAGGAGAAAGCGAAAGCTGCTGCAGCGAAACCCCCTACTCAGACCAAGATTACCTCTCTCTTAGACAAGGTTGCCAAGAGTTACGAGTGCAACCTGGTAGAGAGCACAACCTCCTGGCTATTTGATCGCAATGATATTGAAGGCAAGAAGAAGATTGTGATCGCTCCCGCAGAAGGTACTAAGGGAGAGGGCTTCCCTGAAATAGGCGAGGTATGGGGTGTGGAGATGGGCATGAGTTTGGGTTCTGGCAAAGTCAAAACGATTGACCAGCGGGCAACGCTACTCCGCCGCACGAACAATACATACATCCTGAAGTCGCAGACCGCGCGCAAGACGTTGTCTATTATCCAGAGCAAATTCGGTCACTTCCCTTTCAGCTTGAGACAACTCGAGGAGGAAGGTGGAGATACCAAGTACAAGGTCGGAGTGTACGAAGGCGTCCGTCAAGGCGTGCTACGACAGTATGAGTTGGTTGGTGACAAGGATGGCGCCCCTGTGGCCCGATTATTAACCACGCTCGGTATGTCCAAAAAGTCTTTCTTAACCTTCTTATTACTAATGATAAGGAAGCCATTACTAAAAATGGTATTACGAAACTCGGTGCGCCGCCCGCACCAGATCTAAGCAAGTTCCAGACAGATAAGAAGATTACCGATGAGGAGATTCTCAAGATCTTAGAGCAGCCCCTGAGCAAGAATAAGGGAAAGAGCAAGAACAAGAAGAAGAAGAAGCCCGCAAAGAAGGCCGCTAAGGCGAAGGATGGAGAAGCCGAGGAGAGTGAGGATGAGAGCGAAGAGTAGGCTTTGTCTATAGCGCAGACTCTTCCGGCGGCACGTATTAAACGAACCGGCAGTACCTTGACCACAGGTGATACTACGCCAGGCGAGTAGCGTGGGCTCCGAATTGCTTCGTTTATCGATTCGATATGACTTGCGTGCCTATCCAGTTCGGCATTCTGGCGTGTTGCTTCGAGCCACACAGGGCGGCCTGGTGCAGAAAAGTGCATAGTGGACTCCACGCAGTCCAAGGGAAACTGTTTACATAGGACTCAGCTTATGTGTTATTAGTCCCCGTAGAGGGAAAAAAAAAAGAATCAAAAAGAGAAGAATATTTGAGCTGAGATATGTCGAGATACGCGTCACATATGTGGAATTACCCTAACTAGGAGTCTTTCTAATGCTTGAGAAAGCTTGACGCACCGATCCTACGCTGACTACATCTGCCTTTGACTACGTAATGCCTAGGTAGTATAATGAGCACTAATGAGAAATAGGAGCCAAAGTTGATAGTGATTATTGCGCTTGGGTGCCGCGGCAGATTTAAGAAGGCAGACCTCTAGGCTCGGGAGTAAGAGAGTGTTATTCTCGCCTAGATGGGTACCTTCTGATACCGTATGTGAGTCAGAATCCCGGGGTGGCGTGATCATCTTCAAGGCAAGAAAAAAATAGAGAATGGGATAGATGCAGCAGGACAGGTGGGGAGAAAACAGTTGGAGGTGGAAATCTTGAGGTGTTCTTTAAAAAGGGGCATGTGATGAGTAGTAGTGATTAAATCGGACGGGAGAACTTTCCTACTTATTTTCTTAAAAGTGAAGGATATGGTGAATTCAGGGGGAGTAAGAAGAAAGCAAGGGTAGGAAAACTAGAAGTAAAAAAAATTTGAAACTGAAATTTCGAGGTTAAAATATAGAAAGAAGAGCGGGGAAAAAAACATATAGTGAAAAAAGAAATAAAGCTACAGAGAGTATAGAATTGCTCTTGGTAATAAATGATTTAATATAGGGATTTATCAATATAGGGATTTATGAAGAAGTAGAAGGAACTGGAGAGATAATAGTAAGCGTTAAACATTAAGCATTAAGCACAGTAGGGTCAGGCGGGTTTAGGGGGGGTGTACAGTACAATAGCATTGCCCCCGGGTAGCGTATGTTATTGCCCCTGGTCGTGCTGGTCGTGGCGGGCCACCGTCCACTCCGAATTTTGGAGCTCTGGAATCTCGCATAACCCTCCCTTCGCCCTACCGCGTAGGACAAACACCATCATCAAAAAAGCGCGACGTGATCCCCTTGCCGTTAGATCCAGCGTGAAATAAATGTGAGTGCGAATTTATCAACATCTAAAGAGTATGAGTCTAATACTTTTATAGTTACTGTACAATTAATTCAATACTGTGTCGCGCAGTGCTGAGCGCAACGAGGTCCAGGCAAAAGGGGTGTTACAACCCCCCTCCCCTAAAATCAGTCGAGAGAGAAAAAAAACGCGAGAGAAGGAGGCAAAAATGGCTTCCAACCACAAACCCATCCGTTCGCGGTTCTCCAGTCCGTTACATTCGAGCTCGCCTTCCGGTTATAATGGTCAAAGAACATTCATGCAAAGGTGGCTCGAACCACCAGTGCAGAACAAAGCCAGCTTCCAGGAGGCAGGACTAATTAGAGGCGGAGTGGTGGAAAACATGGCTCCTCTGGGTACATTACCAAAGGCAGCTATGCATAAGAAATTACCTGTAAATGGAGAGGCATTGCCAACTCCTCCGGTGAAGACACGGATTGTTTTAAAGAAACCATACGTTACCCCGACAGTTACGGAGAGGGTACCGAGCAGAAGAGAAGAATCGGCCGAAGAGGCGGGTGCTGAGGTGGATATGGTGGACGCGGTGGATGCAGTGGATGCGGCACCATTATCGCCATTATCCCAGCCTCTCCTTCCAATTTCAATTATGGACGATGGAGAAGATGAAGATTATGTGCCTAAAAAATCAAAGGTGCGACCAACTTCCAACCAGGGCAACCAGGGCAACCAAGTCGACGAAATCGACGAAATCGACCAAGTCAACCAAGTCACCCCGAGCAACGCAGCAAGAAGACATTCTTCTAGGCGACGAAGTGCACGAACCAGCCCTACACCAGCTGATTCTTCACCTATTCACATTCACCGCGCAACCATAACAACAACTACACCCACAATCTCATCTCCTCATTTTCATCCTCCTACTTCTATTCTAAATCATCGTGAACCCGACAAAGAATTTGCAGATAAAGTTGTCGAGGCTGCGGTAGACGAGGCTCTTAGGCATTATCGCTACCCCACAGCCTGGGCACTTCGTCTACTTTACGATGAAAATTCATCTGACCCTCACTTTGTGTCTATGATTGAAGATATTTATCATCAACGAGCAGACATAGATACAATCAAAGAGTTTAACAGGCTTGTATCCGACAAGAAAAAGGACGGTAAAAAGGATAACAAAGGCTGTTACTATTTTGTGCCTCCGTCGACGGGTAGCCGCTTTACGCCTCACAAGCCGAAGCCTGCACCTTATGCAGAACTGGTCAAAATGGATCTAAGCATTCTTCCTGAAGACACGCCCGATGAGCATGTCAGTAAGAAAGTGAAGCTTGATCTTGATGAAGATCTTGACCAAAATGAAGATGGCATGGCAAACGAAGGCAGCAACCATTCCATTCAACTCAAAATAAATGGAATCAGCCGTCTTAAAGGTCTCACAGGCACCAAGTCACCAACCAAGTCACCACGAAAGTCACCACGAAAGTCACCAAAGTCGCGAAAACAGCGATCAGGATCTGTTAGCAGCTCGTCATCTCTATCTTCAGTTCCTGATGATGTACCCGATGACTATGAAGAGTACATGGATCAGGTGGATGACAACCTGGGTGTCGCGCGTCCCATAGCTGCCGAGCCAAATAATGCGCAAATCCCGGCAGGCTCAAGCCAGCCAATCAGCAGCCACCAGAAGAAACCCGCCGCGAAAAAGAAGAATGGTGCATCACCCAAGCATCCGCCCTCACAAAACACTACCCGTTCACACCCTCCCTCTCGTGATTCGAGTATGCCCGCTGTTGTTACTGCTAACGGTTCCCCCCATCCGCCCCATCACCATCAGAACAAGCAACAAGCATCTACCAACTTGAAGTTTGCGAGCAGATTTGGAGAAGTAGATGATTCTGATCTACTTGTTCGCAAAAAGTTGAGCAAGAAGTTGGAGAATACCAGTACCACCAAGGACATCTGCGAAGATAGCTTCATCCGCAAGCCCCTTGACTTTGACGCTATACCCTTCGAGCTGGCTATTCCGCCTCCGCCTCCGCCTCCTCCTCATGCAGCGGAACAGAGCCGCTCATCTCGGACGCCAGCTTTGAGCTCGCGAGCTGCCAGAGCGGCTAAGAGACATCATGACGATCTTGATGATTCCATCTCACCTACTGCGCTGTCATTCAGAGCTGCCGATCTGGAGCCGCAGTCCTCGGCCCGCGGCTCGCGTGCCGCGACGCCTTCCAACCCTCGCTCCAACAAGAAGCCCCGAGCAGGACTGCGCGTGAAGAATTCGTGAGTTCCCTTTCCTCACCCCCCCCTAATCTATTGCTGCGTTGTATTTTGTTGTGTTGCGTCGCGGTGTTGTTTTAATTATCACAGCGTGGTCCGACCGAATGAGGTGTGCTGTCACAAAGCAAGGCCCAGCCAAGTGGCGATGTGGCACCACATGATTTCATATCGGGCCAAACTTAATTCCTACGTGGAATCCTTTACTTTACTCGCGAGGCCTATATCTACGTTGCAAGGGAGCATTCACTAACCAACGCCTGTTGTACGTGATAGACCGATGAAAAAGAAGGGCACTTCTGCGGGAATTCCTCGTAGTAATGGTGATCGGCAGAGCCCTGTGGGCAACGGACCGCCGAACAACCAGGTGAGCAAAAATTCCATCCTTTTATTACCTCCATCTCTACGGACGTAGACAATCGCGCTCCTCGTCCCATATACTACATGCGTTTGTGCGACTTTATCCCGCGGCGGGCCAAGGGAGGCTTAGCCCTAGGACTGCAAACGCGCGAATTCGGAGCGGTGGCGATTGGATCCTCTTGGTTCCCGCTTGGACCCGAAACTGCTGCATCAACTATCCGCGACATGTGTCCCATATTCATGCTGACGAGATCCGCTAGGACGAAAATGACGACTCCTGCTATACTTGCGGGGGTAATGGTGAACTGGTCTGCTGTGATGGATGCAATTATTCCTTCCACTTCCTATGCATAGATCCTCCGATGGACGAAGGCCGCATGCCCGATGAATGGTATTGCAACGAATGCAAGCATCGCCAATGCCCACCTTTCAGCGAGCATGATGGGCCCTTGCGTTCCCTATTCACCGTCCTAGACAGGAAGAACCCTAGAGCGTTTCGTCTTCCCGAGGACATCAGAGATCTTTTTGAGGGTGTTCGGACGGGGCCTGAGGGCGAGTACGAAGAGATTGCCCCTCCTAAGCCCAAGTAAGTTTAAATTGCCCTGCTTCTTATGTCTACCCGGCTAATTCGTCCCCCTTCTAGGACGAGCAAGAAGAATGTCGATGAGCCCTTTGACTTCTTCAAGGTCAGAAACGCGGATGGCGCAGTGCTTTGTCATTATTGCCAGAAGGGAGTATCGGATAACCGTCCCATTATTCCCTGCTCGGTATGCGGGCTTAATTGGCATCTCGAATGCTTAGATCCGCCTTTGGCCGTCCCGCCCGTTCCTCGGACCTGGCGCTGCCCTTGCCACGTTGACGACATGCTTAGTGAGCTGCCTGAAAGACTGGCACCGGCACATCGCCACCGCAAGATCAAGAATGCGCCAGTCATCGAGCAGAGCTACAGTAGAGGGATGGCCAACGACGGTTGGATAGAGATCGAGAACGACGACAGCGAAGATGATGCAGATGCTTGGCGACGGCACAAGGGCTTTGGTCAGGTCCACCGACTATCTGCAAAGGGCATCAAACTGGATTTCATCTCCCGGTAAGATAATTCAAGGCACGTTTTTTTAACTAACAAGATGCTAATCTATGAAACAGTATACGCCAGAACCGCCAACAAAGCTCTATCCGGGTTGGTACGTCTAGCCCTGCTCCTGCAGTTCAATCCAAAGCACGGACTCTTCAGGAGCAGCAAGCGGCATTGAACCTTGCTCAGCTGGCTGGCGGTCCTAACGATGGTCTCAGTATATTACACGAAGCCATGATAGTAAGTCAAATTATATCCTTTGTTCGTATTGTGAGGCTAATAACATATACAGTCCCAAGCTAGTCCTAGTGTTCTTTCCCTCATGGCAGCCGGGGATGCTACACGCATTGCCGCTGGTGGTCTGTCCTCAGTTGACATTGCTAGTCTTGAGGCTATGCTTCTTCAAGCGGATTCCATGAGAGAGGCTATCCGCCAGACTCTGCAGGGCAGAAATCAGCATAGTTCAGAAAGTACTGCGGATGAAGCATCATGCGAAGATACGAAGCTCGAGATACCCTTTTCAAACGAGAGCCCCGAAGACGACAAGACTGTTGTTGCAGATGATAAGAACTGCACTCCGAGTAAAGACGCCGCTCGTGACTCTGACGACCATGATCGCAAGCCCACTGCCGATGATTCTACAATGCAGATCGACTAAAAATATCATCCCTCCGTACGCCGCGCACGCTGTTGCTTTTGCAATGTTTTACGTTTCCTTTGAAATGGTCGTGGCAGAATCTTGTCTGCCCTAGACCACGGAATCATATGGATTTCGATACCTGCGAACCGAGCATGAAAGATATCGAAGCTTCGTATCCATGGTATCAGATCGTATTAATTTTCTTTACTCCATCAACATGATTTGACGGAAATCGCATTAATTTCATTCGCATTATCACATGGCGATTCTCAGTTATCGGGTTTCCTTGGAAGCCGTTGGAAACGAATTTGCAAGAGAGGTGATTTCACCACCTGAGCTTTTCTAGTTCCTATGCATTTGCAAACGGATGTTATATCCACCGGAACCCTGTTTGAGACGGGGCCTATTTCGACTCTGGACATGATCACGGGTCACAGTGCATCATACCTTCAACATCATCTCAAAGGCGATAATGGAAGACTGGAAGATGGTCTTCGCCGGCCTCAATTTGTGTATTTGTACTCAGGACGGGGAGACCGAATACGCGTGCAGTCGGGCAAGGGCAGGGAGGAGTGCCATTAGTAGGAACAGGCAAATCACGAAGCTCTCGAGATGCTGGGGAATTCTTTTCGACCGATTCATTCACCCTGTTCATATTTGCAAGCCCTCGGTTAACATAGATTTTGGTTTCTTTTCGACACAACCTTCGCAGGCTGGCCCAGTCCAGAGGAAAGCAGCCGGAGAAGAAATACCTCGGCGAGTGTGGACCAGGTCCAGGGATTTTTTCTCTTCGCTGACCTAATTCTCTTGCTTTTTTGTTTTTATTCCATTTGCCCGACCGGTCTCTCGACAATATTTTCTCGTCCCTCCTTTTCTCGGGCCCCCGAAAAAAAAAAAAAAAGGCAAGAGCAAGCAAGAGAAAGCCAAAAACCCATGCGAGTGGATAGGCGGATCGCGGATCGGCGTTGACGTGAGGGGAGGGAAAACTGGATCGTTGCACTTAGAGAGCTAGCTTCACCTAGTAACTATAGTCACCTGTTCGTATACTAGTAGTAGGAAACGCAGATTTTTTTTTTCTCCCCGTAGTTCCCAGACTTCTATTGCGTTGACTGGTTTTTAATAAGTGGCTGGTCTATCTAACGTATAGCGCTGCTACTAAAGAGACTGAAGACAAGACAAGCTGGTAGTATGAATATATTGTGGCTGGCTAACTAACTAACTAACCCGGCTGTATGATCGGTACTTAGATATTTATTTATCTATTATTCCAAGTAGGTAACCTAGGCCGTCTTGTCTCGAACGAGGTACGCAACTAAGAGAGAGAGAAAAAAATATAACCGGATCTACACCGAGTTCCGTAACCCCGAGTCCCGGCGGGCTGGGCCCAAATCGAGATGGCTGGTTAGGTCGACTCTACACTAACTACCCAAGCCATTATCCATGGATCATCGCCGCTACACAGTACCTAGGTTAGGTAGGATAGGATAGGATGTTACGACTTGACGGGCTACACTACACATACGTCAGCCAGAGAGACATAGACGGAAAGGGATAGATGACCTAGAGGTCTTTGCTGATTTGACTGACCCACTGTAGGGTAGCCACGTCAGCTCGACAGGGCGTATATACATAATGAATAGCATAGTATAAATGGATGGATGAAGGAGTAATTTACGGTTGACTACCTAACCCAAGTACGAAATATAGGTATATACATACATACATATATCTAGGTAGGTATGTACGTGTCTACATACGTGCAACTCACACGCCAGGTGTTCGTTCATCTTTCTACGACACACGTAACTACAGCCTATCAAGCAATAAGCAAGCACGCCCGCCCCCTTAAACTCTATCCTAACTTTATACCAGGTTAGGTTAGGTCAGGTTAGGCTAGGTAGGTACCTACGTAGACCCTACGCGAGTCACGAAGAGCAGCAGCGGCGGGAGGCCGGTGGGAGGTACGTACGTAGCCTTATAGTTATAGGGGCATCAGAGTCCATCTAGGCGGCGGCCATTAGACAGCACAACTTATTAGAACCTGTCCACTTCAGGGGGGCAGGTTTGCGAGAAAGATAGGTAGGTAGTGTTACATAGGTGTTGCTTCTCCTATACTTCCTTCAATCCTCTTCTACTCTTTACTCTTTACTCTTTGCTCACTTAGAGATGGGACACATTACAAGACAAGGTAGGATGCAAGTAATTAGCAGGTGAGTACATGTATTTATTACCTAGGTACATACAGACAGCTAAGCTAGTAAGCCCGAGCAAAAAAGTGCCGCCGATGATGCAATAAGTCTCGGCAGTTTCGAGTTATAGCCCAAGGAGGCTTCACTAAAACATCGTGGTGGATACTAATCATACCTAAGTACACGCGCAAAATAAACAATAAACTACGTAAGCATCAAAGAGAAAGTAAAATAGTACCACTAGAGAAAAGGCGGTCATCTTGCGAGTTCGTTGTATCGCGCTGTCGGTGCCCGCAAGACGATACCGAAGAGTATGTCATACGACGATATGCCAGGATCGTCGTTCCGAATGCCTAATCACACAAGTCGGAGCGGTGACAAACAACCCTCCAGTTAGAGTTAAAGGAGAAAGCACCTCCTCTCACCGCCATTCACAACTCTAGTATCACGAAAAGAACGAACCCGGAATGGGCGACATGAAAGTGGAAAAAAATAAAAAATCATTCGTCTCTTAAAATATTTTTCCTATCCATCTACTCGGCTTAGTGATGCTAGTCCCTCTGGCCACTCAGGAGTTGGTGTCTCTCCCTTGCTTTGGATGGGGTCGTCACAGAAGCCGAAGCGAAAGCCAATTGCGAGCAAGTCTTCCGTTGCAACAGGAGAGCCTTTTAGAGCAGAGATCCAATTTCTCCGCACACATCTCTTACTCCGTGCCACATATGCTTCATCAACCCTAGTTGCTTTTCTCTATATCGCCTGCTGATGATAGAATCGCGTCAAAGTTCAAGAAATCCGGTTGAACTTTGGCTGGCCCGCGCGGAGCAACTGACTTTGTACACATAATAAACGTGCCGGAATACCCCTTCGTTCATAAACACTCACCGCGATTCCAAAACATGGCCGCGAGGTGAAGCCCGTCTAAGAATTGCTCAACGGTCACGGTCACATTTCGACGAAGGTAACCGTATAGAGATCCAAGTACTGCCAGGGTGGTTTCCAGCCCTCCACAGCGTACCAGGCCGTGCTGCTAGCTGGGTCTCGGTGGATTGCCCACAACTGCTTTGCCACAAACTTCAGAATATAAATCAAACATGCCAAGCCTACCAACACCCCTATCTGTACAATCATGCAATTCGGAATAATAAAACGCACAAGGACGTAGATAAGCCATCCAATCTCGTGTGAAACAGTCAAGATGACCTCTGAGATCATCTCTGAAGTCATCTGTCAGCATCGTCGGAAATTACGGTCGAGGTGACCTCTTCCGTTGAGGGGGTTGACCTACGCGTCCGCGCCTGGCGTTGACCGGTTGCTCTTGCATGTAGGGCATAGCATTGCCGTAGCCGTAACCTCCCATGCCCATTCCCATTCCGAAGCCAGGGGGGCCGAACCCAGCAGGAGCCCCGGGCGGTTGGATGGGACTACCGTTAGCTGCGCTCTGCCCACGGTACTGGTCCATTGAGGGGTTTGCATTGCTGTACCCTCCGAAGCCTGCTTGCATAGGCGGGAAGTAGTTGTTCATAGGCTGTGTTCCGCGCGGGAGCATATTTTGCTGGTACTGCAATTGCTGCATATTTACCGGTGGTGCCATCGATCCGCCAGTTGCATTGTACATAGAGCCTTGAGGTCCATACGACGGAAATGCAGACATTCCAGACTCCACGCTCTCACTTCTAGGTACCGGGAAACCGCCCATATCAAAATTCGAGGCGTTACTGGTAGGATTGAGCGGGTTCAGATACTGGTTGCCGTACTGAGAATTTTGCTGCACGGCAGCGTTGTTAGCCTGAGCCTGGCGGGATGCGGGTCGTTGCCGTTCAGTCGACGGGTTGTTGCCCACAGAATGATCGCGGGATCCGCCTCCTCCGCCACCACTGCGAGTAGATAGACCGACTTCATCCATTAGACGCTTGTAGCCCTGGTTAGGTTGCGCCTTGATGCGGACGAGAACACTTTTCACATTCTCTACTACCTGACCCCTTATGCTCTCGTCGAAGAACGGCGTAGTGAGAACCTTGAAGATCAATGTAGCACCGCATGAGTGGTCGCTCAAAATAGCCTCCAGCGTCTGATCCTTGGGAGTAAAGAATAAAGCCTTCAAAATGACATCCCTTGCATCTGGTTCCGCCTTCTGGTTAATGACTTTCAGAACGGTAAGATACGCAACCTTATGTGTGCAGAGATGTACAAGGTAGGGGACAAGCTGGGGAGCTAGAACACTACGCCGTTGGGGGAATGTACAAGTATCCAAGAACCAGGTCAATAGAAGGGCACCGTTCGCGTTGGTCGCCAACTGTACGCTGTGAAGCGCAATAGTTGCTGCAAGCATTCTTTGCTGGTCCTTAGTAGCATGATGACTCTCGAGACACGCCCGCATAGCTCGCGCACCGTATCGGCCTTGAGCAATATCCCACATCTTACTGAGCATGGTCTCAAAGATAAAATCATTGAATGGAGCGCCGAATTTGAGACATCCTTGCAAGACATAGTTGCCGTATTGGTCTAGGAACAACGGAATAGTGTACGCACGCAGGTGCTGAACGATCAGGGTCATCTGGTGAGGCGTCTTACACACATCAATAATTTTCTGAGCTGCCCAGGTACCGTTCTTATGAACGCCGATTTCTGCCATGTGCGGAGAGATCTTGGCTAGCATAAGATCTCGGATGTTGTCTGAGCAGTGCTCGAATAACTTTTGAACAACGGTATTGCCCAGATAATCCGAGGACAGTTCGGAGATCTCGGGAAGCATCTCGGTGGCAATGTGTTCTATATCCCCCTGAGACAAACTTTGATTGTCAATACGCTTTCGGATATCCCTCAACTTCGGCGCATCATGAACCCTTGTATGGGTGGGCTCTCGAATTGGAGGAATTTCGTCAGCAAACGTATTGAACTGGATAGCTTGCTGAAGATTATGGGAGATACGGTATGTGTCTTCGTCTGTGGCGCCAAAGGACTTGACGATTTGGAGGATATCTGCCGTCATTTCGTGCAAAGGTGGGATTACCGGCGCTGCATTCGCCGCGTTCGAGGCGTTTGCCGCATTATCAGCCGTGGAAGCAATGCCACCAGAAGCAGTTCCATCTTGGCTCTTGGCAAAGGGATCAGGGCTGGGACTCGGGAACACTCCATCGTGACCCGGGGTGTTCGACGCAGAAGGTGGCTTAGCAAAGTTGATCCGAATCGGGCCAGCTCCAGGGAAGATTTCCTTCCCGTTCATGCTAGCTTTCGCCGAAATAGCACTGTCAACCCTCTCGAAGTTCACAAAGCCACAATTCTTGTGCGTCAAAACTCTTGCAGACAAAATTGGACCATACGATTTAAACATCTCGGTTAAAGTTGACGTGGTTGTCGAAGTTGGGATACTGCCAAGCCAGAGTGCACTCGTAGGACCCTCAAGGCCAGCCTCTTCTGCTGTCAGAAGACCATTGTTCCGGCTGTTTGACCTGCCCAGATTCATCGCTGCTACGGCTGTGGGAAGGTCGTCGTACTCCTTTTCTTCTGGCAATCGAATCTCGGCAGCCGTCATCGAGTTGTCAAGACGGGAAGGAGTAGGATAGTAGTTTCGCATCAACCTCGAACCTGCTCCTTGTAGCTCTAAAACACCAGCTGTTCGGGCACGGGGCCGAGTGACCGTGGCCTGGGACGCAAAGGCTTGAAGACCTTGAACTGCCAGATTGTGACTGTGAATAGCAGCATTAGTGGCGGCCAACTGATCCTGGAGGTGCGCGGCATATTGGCTTTCGAGTGCCAAGCTGTCATCGTCATAACCATCGTCTTCTTCGTCCGCATACTTATCCTTATTGTTGACCGAATAAGAACGGAATCGGTTAGCTTGCTTGGTGAAATCAGCCAGACCAGGTAGGTAAGGGGTGGCCAACTGAGCACGGGCTGGTTGCGGAGTTTCGGCAAGACCTAGATAATCAAGAGTTCTCATATGAACGTCATTGTCTCCGGGTCCTTCCTTAGAAAACGCAGACTGAGCCGGCGAACTTGGCCCATTAGATCCAATGCTTGCTATACTCGCGAGGGTGTTCCCCCTCTCACGTCCACCACTGGGGTTCCAAGTACTGAAAACCGATGGGCCGAACGGCGAGCTACTGCCGGGGCCGTGGGCAAAGGGGCTACGCTGTGGCATAGAACCAGCCCGAAGTCTTGACAAAAGGTTCGAAGATCGAGCAGAGTCGGAACCATCATTCAAGCTGGGCGATGGAGACTTAAAGGGGCTCTGAGACGGCGTGGGTCGAGTGGACTGGGAAGAAATTGAAGGGATGTTGAGAAGACCATTTCCTATTCCACCAGCAGGGAATCGAGATGGGACGGTGCCTGCTCGCGCACGCCGCGTCGAAGGTAAACTATCAGGCGTAGGTAGTTGGGCAAAGTCTGGAAATCCGTCGGTCGGTGACTCGGGAATGTTCTCTCGTAAAGGCGTCGAGTTACCACTGGTCGGCGGGCCACCCCAGGGATTGTTGGACAAGCCAGCAACGCCCTCTTGAGCTTGGATTTCTCTCGCTCTAGTTTAGGACAGTTAGACGCATCACGATTAAAGTTTGTCGAGAACAAGCTAGTGCAATGCATCGAAGGTAGCAATAAAACTTACCTCTTGGAGAAGAGTCTACTTGAACCGGCAGTCTCGTGCGAAGGAGAACCAGCCCCGGAACGCGTGGTACCTGCCATCTTGCCGGATGGGTTCAAGACGCCAGACATGCCGAATGGAGATCTAACGGTAGATGCACCCGATGAGTCGACCGGAGGTATGTTGGTAGTTGGTGAGGTAGAGCGACCGTTGGCAGTCTTAGGGGGGTAGCCAATAGTCAAATGTTCAGATCTAGCAGTTGACATTATCGATTATTTCATCCGACCCTCATCAGGAGAAGCAATAGTAATGGCTCTCCACGGATGATAGTTAAGGGCAATTTTACTTCGTGCGGTAAATAGGTAACGAAGTCGAACAAGTTCGTAATGACGCAGTGTCAGGCTGGTGGGCAACTTTTTTGGATCTCGTCCTATAGTAATTTGACAACTACAGCGACGGGGTGTTTAATCAGCCGCACCAGTGATCGCCAGGCGTGCTCGGTAGATTAAAGTGTCGCACACGACGTCGTAGGAGAAATGTAGGTCAAAGGAATGAGAAAAAAATATCGAAGGTAGTGATCCCACAAGTTTCTCTTCTGCTTTCCCGGCACCTGGGGGGGGGTTATTACAAGGAGGCAAGCGACCGGGCTAGGTCGAAGCTATGTCGACTTGGATAAAACAATTGAAATAATAGGGTCCGAAGGCAGAAAAATACAAGGAGTGTCGTAGTCTTCCGAGGACAATGTCCAATTCGAATTAGGAGCGAAATAACGATTCTGACGGAGGACAGTTTTTTTGATTAGCCTTCCCTGTATTTTCCTTTTTTTTTCTCCTTCCTAGCAAAAACCCCCGTTGAAGAAGAATTGGTGGGAAGGAAGAAAAAAAATGAAGGGCTTGTCGGGACGGAAACAAGTGACCAAACGGATCAGGATCAATATACAGGCTCCATTAAAGATCTACGTATGATCTAGAGGCGGGGGATATGAAGGAGACTTGAGCCTGGAGAAGGGCATAAAAAAAAAAGGGAAGAGGAGGAAGGTTGGAGACTGTAATTCTCAGGAGGTTCAAAGAAGACGAATGGATTGGTGTGCGAAGGTTGAGGTGCAGCAGGGAATGGGTGGAAGGTACTATGGATTTTAGTGGGGGCCATGCCCTCTACGCCCAGTTTGGGTTACGAGTATCTCTTTACAACGTTAGGTACCTTGCCTGTACTGTGCCGTACCCCGCCGGTACCCAGCTAGGTAAATCGAAAGGAATTCCCACAGTGGGAGAGACCTGTTTAGTACTTCTTGTGCCTAAAAAGTGTCTAAAGCAAGTATCTATCAGCACCTATCAACGCTCTAAGGACGCATGTGGGCTTTGAAACGACGGGATCGCCCTGCACGTCGACTTGAAAGCCCTCTTCTTTCCTCTCCAACAAATCTTCATTATTATATCTTTATCTTCCGCATATTTTTATCCTTTTCGTAGACTAGACGTTGAAGGTCCGTTTTCTGCAATACTACCTATATATACTAAAATATCGATAAGTGCATGGGACTTTTAAGCGCAACAGAGCACGGCTTTCTCTCCTCTTCCGCGAAATCAATCTCACAATTTATATTCATATGTATATTGTTTCCCTGATTAAACCAGACGAATTGATTGAGTTGCTTCATCAGGCGCTTCCCACCTGTCCCATTCTCAGAGTTTTTCTCGGAACAGGGATTATCTAAACGCATGATTGGAGAGGAGAAAGCTATGGGGAATTTAACAGTTAGGGAACCTCTCCGTTGAATCGTTAACACCGATTTGGCAGCTTAGAAAAATGTGTCCTGTACAAAGCTTGCTGGGTACTAGGAATGTCGGGAGAGGCGCGGTAGTGCCGCGGTGCTTACGAAGTCAACGAGAATGACGACATCTTACCCATAACTGCCCATAACTGCTCTATCAAGCTATCGTATCGGATTCCCTTTAGGCAAACGAGACTCTGGATCCGATTCTCGGTTGCACCTAGTCACGGGTCCTACGGCTTCTGTGCCTTCTTTAGTTCTTTTATTTCTTTAGCAATTCGGCTTCTCTCGACGGGTTCTCCCCACATTACCTACGTTTATCAAATTCCATAACTGCTTGAGCCATGCTACCTTGACCATGTTGGCCTATGTTGGCCCATGTTAATCTCCTATGTATAGAGGCAACACGGGTTGTCCCTGGACCCTCGGCACACAATCACGCGAAACGTGCTACAGACAGCATATTCTCCGGCTAAGAGCAAGTTTTTGCGTATTATAATAGGATACTTACTGTTCAGCATTGTAGTTAAAGCTCGAACTGGTCAACTCAAACAGACGAGCTATTGAGATATGATTGGGACTAGCTGGTCCATGCCACATGGATGCTCAAAACGGGACGAAAAATCCAGAGTCTTCCCTTTCTTGGAAAGGAGATGTGGCATACATCCCCTGACGTTGCATGGAAGAGGAGGCGTCAAGTAGATGAAGGGGCCGCCCTTTAAATCTGAGCCTCTTTATAAATGCAACAGACAACTTCAAGCCGCATATCTTTAAACCACTAAGGACCCGGTATACGTTAGGTACTATTGAGGCGTTATCTATACATTTCTACGTCTCGCCGTTAGACTATTCAATACATACCTTATATGCAAGTATGTAAGCGTTCCAGGAAACGTGGCATTGCTACTTCGAACTCGATCCTTGGCAGAGTTTACTCGATAAGCAACATTAAAGTCAATGCGGGCAGAATTCCATCGAGGCAGACTGGCATTCACTTCGCGTATGACTTTCGTGCCTTTTACGAAATCATTGTGAGTTAAATTTCGAGTTCAGGGGTGATATCTCAACAATCAGCTAATAACTTGGAATAACTATCCTAGATCCATACATAAGCACTTTTCAACGCTGATAAACACGAATGAATAGACTAATTTTGTCCGTAGTTCTCCACAAAGTGGTATGTTTCTTGTGTCCCCAAAACATACTAAAAACGCCTTTTAATAGAAGACGACATGCCAGATCCTTGTTTGACTGGCCCGCCATGCCGTCTTGTGGCTCGTGAGCCAGATAGATGTCTCTCTCCTACTACCGCCTTAAGATGTGCAGCTATCATTTCACGTCGGGGGTCCTCAACTGGGAGCCGAAGCACCAATCACAAAGTCAGACGGCGTAAGAGGGGGGATCTGCTTGGAATCTGAAACGTCGCTCCAAGTTGCCCTTCCTCGCCCTCCAATCCCTCACGACACTCGATTGGGTCAACGGCAAGCCACCCTGCAGCAGAACAACCCGACGCCATACCTTTGACACGGAAGATGGCAAACCTTGGCTCGGTGATTAATGTCCTTCCACGTAAACTGTACTACTGAGCTCCCTTTCTCTCCTTTTTCCCCTTTCCTTTTCTTATTTTCGCTGTCCGGATTACTCGAAAGGGGGAGGCTGGACATGTCAGCTCTTCTACTTAGCCATAACCAGCCCCTCTCGGTTACGTACAGGGCTACAATGACGACTCAAAAGTAAGATGCATGTATATGTATTTACTAACGTCACTGCAACCTCTTCGCCAAGACCTTTTCCATGTGGACTTTCATCGTGTTACTATCTATGTAGCTTCGCTGTAGAATCGAAGCGTTTCAGATCTAAGAAACACAGTTTTCTCTTTTAAGACGTAGTTTAAATCCCCATTCACCGGCTTGGGTTGCCTTTCATCCATACGCGCACAGACAGGATACTAGTAGAAATACCCAGTCGTCCCCGATATCAGTGGATATCAAGTCTATATTTAACTTTAAAGGGCTTGTCTTCCATGTCAACCAGACCAGACCAACGACAAGACCTAATTCATGCGTTCCTGAACACTTCAAACAACCCTTCGAGGCATTCTCGTCCATTTGATCTCTCATCTCTAGTTTCATCCCTTCCCTGCCGTCGAGCTACGCCTCGCTTAAGCAGCACCGCACCCACGGCTATGTACCTATCTATGTAAATCCCAGCCCTCTGATCGACACTGCTGCATGATGCCATATCTCTAATCTTTCTATTTCTGTTCCGCGCCAGCGCACCTCCAACGAAACTTTTTTTTTCTTTTCTTGCGTAAAACGCACGGACAACCGCCGACGGACAACTGTTAAACAATGGGGATTTACATATGTCGAAATGTTTAAGGCCGATATGCTAAATGGCGTCAATGAGACATGTCATATTGTCGTTCCAACACAGTTTCTTAATTGCGAACCCATACCTATAAGTAGGTACCTAAGGTAGATCACGGATACCCACCCGAATAGCGGATATTGATCGGAAATCGCGACATATGTTAAATACAAGCACCTAACGTAAAGCCTTGATCAGGTAGCAATCATAGCATTTTTGGTCAACTCCCCTCCTAAACTTGTATCTGGCGTCAAATTACGAATATGGACCCCCTTTCAATATGACCCTCTCGGGAATTTAGACATCTGATATATCAATTTGAGTGAACTCATATTCACGTGATTTACGATATCCATAATAATCAATATCAAAACCAAAAGTGAAGTTGTAGATATGGGTATCAATTTCTCTAACGTGCTATCGTTCTTTCGGGGCAACGAGGAAACACAATCCTATCTGATATACAATACCGCTCCCGGCAACATATCGCAAGAATTATTAGACCTACGAGTAACGACCTTCTGTATTACAGAGCCCACTCGCCCTTGTCGTCGTCTGCCGTAATGAAGGGCTCGTCGATACGCTTAATAGCATAGTCGCTACATAGGATACTACACGACTCGTTAGCTTTGCGACCCTGTTTCGTTGAGCGGAACGGCTCGTCAACTTACCATGCTGAAGCTACTAGAGCGTCTAGTTCCGCGACCATGGCATCCTTCCTAGCACCGCTGACGAGTCCTTTGCTAATCTGCACCTGACACTCTTTGATACGCCTACTCTTGCTGACACCCGCCTGCTCCAGCACTTTTCTCCCGAGGCAGTCGGAATGGAATGCATGTTGACACGGGAAGACGAAGAATTGTCTGCTGAGGAGGGGCAAGGCGCATACGTAGCATTTCTCGCCCGGCTCGACGATGGCATAGCGGTGATCGAGGCTAGAAATATCAATCTTGATGTTGGCGGCCGTCTGAGAGCTCTCATCCATCTCCTTTTTTAGGCTGTCGATATTACGCGAATAATCTTCGAGCGCGTCGCAAATTTCATCCTTGAAGTCATCTATCACAACAAAGTCAGGGAAGAAAGGGATTAAATCCTCGATCTTAAGGAGGTCGCAGCGTTTTAGAAATTCGATGGCTGTCTTAATGCCGTTGGACTGTGAGATGACCTTACGAGCTACCGCGAGCCACAACTTCTTTCGCAGAGCAGGGTTAGACATAGGTCGGTCCGCAATTATAGAAGCGTATTCCACCTCGTTATGTGAAAGTGCAAGGTCTACGGCTTGGACATACTGCCCCATATTCGTGTAAATATGTACGCACGAGAGGGTCCGTTTATGCTGTATACACAACCGAAGGGCAAAATCGGGATCGAAATGAGGTTCTTCGCCTTGGGATTCGAGATATGCTAGGAGTCCTGACTCATCTTTGGACGCATGCGACGCGTAGATAGAGACAAGAGTATTATGGACAGCCGCATCTACGGAATGGAGCTGGTTAATGACGAACTGTAGATACCTGATAGCTTGGTTTTGGAGGAGTGTTCCTTTGAAAGTCCTGTTGTAGTCGAGGAGCGCTGGGATGATTTTACGCGGCTCGAGTTTAGGATGTCGCATCATAATCTCGACTAACTCATGTCCGACATGTGTCATTAATACGCTACTATACCGGTAGAAGACTTCTGGGTCTGTTTGCTTCTTGAGCACGTTCAGAGTTTCCGTCCATCGCTCCCTCTGTACCCAATACGATAGGACATAGTTGTAGTCGTTCACTGCGTTGGCAAAAAATAGAAGCTCATCTTCCCGAGCATGACTGCTAACGACATCGTACGTTGTTTTGCGATCGAGATCGAATTTGTGTTTATTAACGAAGTCCTGGAACTCGCTTCGAACTGTGTCGAGTTGATACCGTGACTCCTTTGTGTTTCCGTTTTCGGTTGACTCGGCTTCCACAGTAATGGAATCCTCGAGGGAGTTGAGCTTCGCCATGAATATCTCGACTAGCCACGTCGCTATCATCATCCTTTGCATCGTAGATGACTTTTTGTACGTCGTTAGTTTTGTGATTAGATATTTTCGTAAGGCATCATTTTGGTTGTGATCGATGAAAGCAAGCGCAACGTCTTCAAACGGTTTGCTGCTTTTGCCATATACACCAGCGGCCTCAACGAATAGCCCCTTTTCAACAAGATAATCGCCAGACGCCATTGAAACTGCGTCTTTTTGGGCTGGAGTATGAGCATATTGCATGGCCATATCAAAGTGTTGTCTCTGTAGCATAATCCGCCATACGTCTCGATCCTCATCTCTAACAACGATCTCAAATATCTCTTGAGCGGTAAAAAGCCAGAACGTGTTTTTTTGTTGGTCGATATATAGACCTAGGGCTTTCTGTCCCTGGTCTAAAATTAATTGATCATACACAACCGACCCAGTTAATCGATTTATTGCTACGATACGACCGCCAATCAGGCCGATAATGTGCCATTGGGTTAATGAGATCGCGTCGATAGCCTCGGACGGGGTCTTTTTCCGTCCTGATGTCTCTGTTGAGACGACTTGCGACCTTGACAGGAGTTTCGACTCGGCGAACACCTTGTTTCCAAGATCATTGTTCATCGGAGTTGTTAGAAGCTTCCCGTGATAGACACCGTGTGAAGATAGCCACGCAAAGGCTCGGTCTGGAACGGCAGCCTCGTAAATATGAGAATTTGGAGGATCTGGTGAGATAGCAAGCATCGAAGGTGCGGTAGTTGAGCCTCGCGAAATTTCATGTATAATGGGTTGCTCGGAGTCGAATAACCTCGTATAGATCGAACCGCTCCCGTCATGACTACTTCGTCCAACCTTGCCTACAAGATGAAGTATACGACTCTGCGTAGTGAAAACTACTCTCCTCAGATCGACCTTCCCACCCATATTATCAACCCAAAGTCCCGTAATTGGTCCATCAGGAAGCTTGTGTAGCACCTTTAAGTATTTCTCCTCTTTCCTGTAGAACTCGGTTGAAGTTTCAATAAATGTTTCGTATATATTGCCATCGGAGGCACCTATCAGGATCTCCCGTGTCGTAGCTGTTGGTAGAGACGGGTTCCAAGCTACGGACTCGACAGAGACTCCGCGCAACCTACTTAGGGGCCGCGGTTGGCGTGACTGGGTGTGTAGGTAATAGTTCTCGCCGAGAGAAGTACATATGAGTAGATGGGAAGCCGTAGGGTCAAGGAACATGCGCCGAATGGTGCCTACTTCGGAAACTCGCCTAGGAAGGTCGATATCTACGAGTAGCTTCTGTCAGTAACAATCTAATGATAGAACCTCCATGCCAGCTCACCATCTATATCTTCTGGTCGGTTTAGATCGATGCGCAGTATGCGCCCATTAGACAAGGCTAGGACAAGCACATTATTGGCAACCTGGGCAGCGACAAAGTCGGCGGCGATGGAGAATTGGAGTTGTACCGGTTCGACATCGAATATAGGTAAACTCTCGACAGTAAGGTCGTGCACGCCGTTGGCGGCAACAAAGCCGTTGGTTGCTTCTAGCGACATCTGGAAATCTATTTGGTCATGTTGAAGAGGTTAAGTCGCGACAGGTCGCAAAGCTGTCTGTTTATCGTGGTTATATGGTGTTAGGCAGTGGTAACCTTTATTTAAGTTCTGAGCTCACTGGAGTTGTTGGAGTTGATTGAGTTGAGATGGGAGCTCAGCGGTACATGTTTAGGTACCTAACCTTTAGGTACCTATTAGATACATGGTACCGGCCTAATAGGTGTTGTACGACAAAGCGGGTCAGAGCTATCCGGACTATGCAAGTACCTAGGTAGTGCAGCAATGATGTAACTTTAAAGACAGCTGAACACTTGGAACCTTGGGAAGCGCCTCAAGATTGACATCACATCTATTTAATATACATACCTCCTAGGTAGGTAACTTAATTTGATTGTTAGATCATAGGTATATATATTATTTCGAAAGGCTTAATTCACAATATCGCAGAAGTCAAGTTCGAGAAATGGCCTAGTTATAATTTTTGGCTTCAAATTATCCCACTTATATAGTTGATGATAATCCTAAAGAGCTTATTGCTCGTATGTAATAGATCGCAACAATGCGAATACAAACAGATGGGTAGATATATACAGGGTCTCATGTTGGCCCAGTCTACCTATTTATATACCCGAAATCTCAAATACCCCAATATCCTCCATATCCTATATCCTATATCCTATTCACAAAATAACACGGGACATAAGCTAAATTTACCCAGCCTATATCCCTCCAGTTTCTCCATGGGCATTGGAGATTATATATATATGTCGAAATTGTTCTCGTTATCCATGGAGGCACGGATAACGTAAATATTTACCGATGAGATGGGTATTGGGCTCGGATCTCATTCGGTCTATGTTCGTCGGGTTCCGCTAATCTTTCATGTCGAAATTCGTTCACGACTCTCATCGTGATTTTGACATCGTGACATTAACCATCGTTGACTTTGCGGGATTCCCATATGCTAGCGTTGTGTTTGATACGCGGAACGGTCTAGATGATCTTGGTGGGTTTCCCCCCTGAGTGATCATCTGCCTTGATCTGACCGCTTCAAATTAAATATTATACCAACGGGTGCCGTTATTTTTGGTCGATTCTAACATTGCTTCAGTCGGTTGAGCGTTTTTAGTTCTAGCCTGATCGAAGCGATTTGCTGTTTGCGACGCTCGTTGGACCACGAGATGGGAATGAGCAAAAACCGCTTTCTCCGTCCGTCAAAGCATCTGTCAGATTACTTTCCTCTGCATCAGTGTCCTCCAGTATATCCAGATATTTCTCCTGTATCACAGGAATGGGTTCGCGAGACGGTAATCTGGACCACCGGTTGTATGGGCTTGGTTTCCTCCCCTTCAATACTCTGACTTTGGCAACGAATCCCTTTGCTCTCTTGGAGTTGAGTGCCATCGCCATCAGTTCTTCACCGATCTGCTCGCAAGCCAAACGGACTTGATCTGGTTCCCATCCCTTGTACTTGGTCAGAAGCCTCAGACATGTCGATTCGCATCCGTTCAGCATAGAAAGAAGCCAAAACTTTCCAGTAGAGCCGTCTTCGGTCCTTAGAGGGATAGCGTGCTCGGTTAGTTGGACGTCAACATAGCCTGCATTGACCAGAAACCTAGGTTCCAGATGGGCAACGCCACGCGGCCTCCCGTGCATCAAAGAAGCCTCACGGACGTCGTGTAATGCCTTGTGTACCAAGGACTCGGGTTCGAAGAACGAGTGAAGATTGCTCATTCCTCGATGATCATCGAAATCCAACACTTCGATCCATCCGCCGGGTTTGATACAGTGGAAAGCAGATCGGTAAATATGATGCCAATCAGAAAACGACCCTTGCAGGTCTCTTACGTGTACTAAGTCATAGTGATTCGGTGGTCGTTCCCATTCCAGCTCGGCATCGTCAATTTCCCAGAAGATATTCTGCGGAACTCGACGCTCAAAAATATTAGAGATGTCAGTTCCGGTTACTTCGCAGTCGGGATAAAGCTCAGCTATATCTATGGCCCATTCACCGACGGCAGTGCCAATATCCAGGATGTGAGTGGGCGCTTCTAAAGGCACGCTTGTTAATTCGCCGTCGAATGTTTTCAGGTAGACCTGATTCATCAGCTGCAATCGAACTTGCTCGTCGTCGTCGTTTGGCATGTAATATGCGCCGCAATACCGTCGTCCATTTTCCATCACGTAGTTGAGATCCAGTTCGTTGATTGACCGCGTTGAGTTTCTATTTAGGATTAGCATTATTCGTTACGCTGTTGTCAGCCTTGATGTGAGCTTACACGGTCCCGTCTTCTACACTATCTTCGCTCTCGACCGAATGCTCCACTCGATACACCACTGCACGGCCTCCCGGATGATGGCTTGGGGAATAGATGGAGCCAGCATCGAACTGACTTGCCCTCGTCTCATCATTCGCCTCAAATACATGACCGCTCTGTTCTACAACGCTCATCGTCCACGCACTTAAACCGTCGCTTGTGACATCTTCGGTGGAGATGTCGTCGTCCAGCTCCGGCACTGGAAGCTCGGAGCTAACTACGCTACGGCCTGTTTCGGTACTAGGGGGGCCGATAGACGAGCTGGTGGCACTAGTCCCATACGACGGCATGATTGCTGCTGGTACACGCGGTGCCGTAATCTGTCCTGTTTCGTCGCTTGTCCTTCTCTTCCTTTTCATCACAGTCGCACTAGAGGGTTCTTAGCTGTTGATGAGGCATTTGGTCGCACAGTTCCTCCTAGTTCTTCTGATGAAATCTCATGGACTACCGACGTCTCCGTAAACCGTGCGGCCCAGAGATGGGTGCGTAAGCGAAGGGGCACCTCTGTCTGACGCAGCGCTTAAGAAACTGATCTCTAGAATATTTAGCCAGTGAGGAGTTCGTAGATAATCCGATGCCGGATACATTGGCAAGCAAAGACTGTCCACAGAGTGCGCATATACTAGTTTACGATCGTCATTTCAATTCGCTTCGAGCATAGGGAGAGAAAAAAAAAAAAAAAAAAAAGCCACTACACAAGGCTTAGACAGCGGAACGGGATGAGGGACTAGACCGTATTACAAGTTGGAGGAAATGGGCTACGAGAAAGCGGAGGATAGTCACAGGCAAATATGTTAACGATTGGCTACCGACTTGATCACCACCCAGACAACGTCTACAAAGTAAGAGAAGGTAGTTGGGGGGCAACTCCTTCGATCCAATGAGCGGTCTGCCTCATTACTGTAACGTGGAGTCGTAGACAAGGGAATGAACCACATGGTCATTGCAACCCATGCCAGTGGAATCCTCCCCTATTCCCTATTCTATATTCGCCCTGCACACATTATGTCCAGGTATGTACGTATATGTGTCTGTACGTATGCATATTTGTATGCAGCCCTTCACCGTGGATGCGGACAACTACAACGCTGAAAATATGGCACCTTGGAAGAGAGTGATTGGTATTGGCTCACTCTTGACATTTACCAGAGCCAAGGGAAAGGGTCCAAGCGTTCATACTCCGGTTCTGTTTGATTGGACCCGAACGGATGGGCAAACCCGTCCGCCCCAACCCTGAGGAACCCTGTCATTCTCACTGGATGATCAGACTTGACTGCTTAAAAGGTCGCTTAAGGTCACCATCACGAGAGGAAGACTCACAAGATTGCTAATTTAGGAACAAACACACTCGTACAATGCATAAATAAATGTACTTATAGCTCTAAGTAGGAACCCGTGTCTTCTTCGTCTTATCCCTCCCACTTTTGGCGAGCGACAGAAACGTTGGTGCATATGCCCTTGAGGAATGTCGAGGTTTCGGCTCTCCGCTGTCGATTTTATTGGACAAACAGCCGACATTATGTAGGCAACAAAGTACATATGTCCCCAGTTTGACAGGCTGGTCAGTTGAAAATCCTGGCCTTGGAAAGTTTTCAATCGAACCATGGACCCCCGGCTGCAGTCGTGATATGCTGGAAGCGATTTCCGGTTCGGACGTGCATCGCTAATAATCCCCGAATAGGAGAGAATTACAGAATATGATGATATTTCCATGCGTATATCATGCAGGCCAAAGCGCGATTAGCAGACCGTCTAACCACAACCTTCACTTACACCTAGACATTATCACAATATGTTATAATGTTATAGTTACCTCTAAGTTTATTGCAAATTTATTACAAGCTCATCATGACCTCTAATCTAGCTTTATCGAATACCTGATGAGAATCATCCGTTCAAGTAGCAATGGGAATATTCTTCACGCCGCTTGCATCTTCTTCCGTCTATGACGCTACTTAAAGCAACACACTCTATAACTTAAAGTCTTGGGGTTCATTGCGCAGATCAACCCCAATTCCCACCACCGCATTTTTCCTTATGGTAGTGCCGGATAACCTATGGAGGTTCTTGCGCCCATCTAGAACCGGACTCCAGTCGTATAACCACTACCCAGGCGACTTCCGTTTCTTTGGTAACTGAGGCTCGTCACAAATCTCTTCCTTGTCAGATACCACTTCAGCTTCAACGACAATCGGGAAAGGGCTGAGGACTTTGCTAATGTCACCCCACCATTCTTCGCCGAACCGTTTATACCAGTCAACAGTGATCTTTAACCCATCAGCGAAAGAGGTCTTCTGATCCCAACCGAGATGTCGGAGTTTAGTAGCGTCGATGGCGTATCTATGATCGTTGAATGGTCTATCGTGCGTATATTTAACCCACTTGTTGAAGTCTTCTTGACTCTCGTGAGGGATGTCCATCTCTTTCAACACCATCTTACATAGCTGAATGTTAGAAATCTCGTCGTGTGATCCTACATTATAGACCTGGCCGAGGGTGCCTTTATGTAGGATCGTATCAAACGCATCAGCCGCATCGCCAGCATATAAATATCTTCGGGTAGGGCTCCCATCGCCGTGGAGCACCGTCGGCCTCTGACGATTCAACAAGCAGATGAATTTAGGAATTATTTCTGCATCGTGGTAAGTTATGTGCGTGTTCTCGTGTGTTGTTTGAATCTGTTTCTTACTTTCGGGAAATTGATGTGGCCCGTAGACGTTATTGCTTCTGACAATAATGACTGGAAGTTTGAAACTCTTCATGTAAGAGTTTACAAGCATTTCGGCGGCGGCTTTGCTCGCGGCGTAAGGATTAGTTGGAGATAGAATACTCGCTTCCATTAGATCATCATCGTCGTCTTTTACCTCGCCATATACCTCATCAGTAGATATGTGAATAAATCGCTTCACTCCAACCTTCTTCGCGCTCTCTAGCATAACATGAGTGCCGTACACGTTCGTGTGAGTAAATCCATACGAGTTCCCGAAACTCAAGTCGACGTGTGACTGAGCTGCAAAATGGAATATAGTATCGATGTTGAAGCGCTCCATACAATCGAGCACTTCGGAAGGGTTGGTGATATCTCCATGGTAGAACGTAAAGTTTCGCTTATCATTGAGCATACGGGTGTTGTTCAATGATGAGCAATAATCCAATTTATCAAAGGACACAATATTGTAGGCTTCGGGGTAGGTCAAGGTGAGATGACGGACGAGCCAACAAGCTCTTCGGACATTTATTAGCTGTAATGTGGAACCTTGAGGCTCATGGAAACTTACATAAAGCCGGCACCACCAGTGATCATAATATTCTTGACATCCGGCAAGGCCTCAAACTTTGTGGACCCGGTCAATACAGGAGCCTGCTTCCAAATCCCATAATCCTCGAAGAACCTAGGCTTCATGGCCTTATTATTAGGAGCTAAATACGCAATGTGGTAAGTCGTCTCGGTCAGCATCGGGTGACGTTGCGAGCAAGCACTTACACTGCACCCCATTGGTGCCGTTTAGGTGTGGCGCGGTCATAGCGTGCAGAATGAGAACCCAGAAATTCGCCGGTGGATCAGTCCGAGGCTCGAAAAGTGTATGAATGAAATGTCCTTTGGGATCCTTTGAGTAAGGAAGAGGTCAGACGTGTGATATGATCCGAATAATTAGGAGAAATGTGTAACAAGGTCCGTTCTGTTCTTCGTCTAGCACAGGAGGGTTTCCGGGGTGGACAGATGTCCAGATGCAGATCTTTTGAACAGCCGGTTGCAGGTTGCAAGTCGCAAGTCGCAAGTCTCGAGTCGCAACTCGATACAAGACAATCTCTAGCTTGTCCGACAACCTAACTCCCAGAAACCGGGAACGAAGTACGCCAACGCAAGAGCAGCTAGGTTATACCCATACGATTAGTCTTAGATTCGGCCATTCGTGAACATGTAGAAGTACACGTTAGACAATAGGTCGATAAGACTTGGCTAGGAGCGCAGTCCGACTAAGAGATCTGGCAATAGGTATTATACCTTGCTATACTCGGCATAAAGACGCAATAGCCGGCTTATGGTCGAACCTCGTAAAAAATGAAAGTCGTAGCATAAACAAATCTCGTCAGTCTAGACAGGTTTACATATTGAACCGAATCAATCAAGTTGAAACAAATGACGGCGCGCGTCTTTGAACATTTAAGATAATTTAACAAGACTATCGATCGGCAGCGATCGGCCATGAGGTTAGGCAGGTACACGGGCAACTTTGTAGCACATAGACCCACATGCAGCCCGCCGGGCCACACCATAATGTACAGTACCTGAGTACATACATACATGTAAGATGTAACTTGAATATTAAACATTGAAGCTCCTAGGTAATGGGCAACATACCAGCATATCAAGTGTATATAAGTCATAGCTAAATATATCAAAACATCCAAGCCGTTAGCTTACGTGTCATAATTACAAGATGCCCAGGTGAGAATTGAGTTGGTATGATTAAATCGTATATTCATATCTCGCCTACTCTCCCATTTCTAATTACATCTACCTACATGTAGGTAATTATATGGCAATCATAATCCTCCTTAGCCCACATTGTGACACCCTCGGCCCAAGAAGTGTAGCACTTACCCACTGTTTATAGGCAAAGGTAAGTAATTATTCTCCGGGGAAAGATCAAACACTCAAGTTACGATGCTTCAACAAAGTATCCGTAGCGCCGGGTTTTTATATGCAGATATTGAAAATATATAGATGATAGTTTAAATCCTAATCATCTACCTAGATACCCTAGAGATATAGCTACAATGTTCGCACCTCTTCTTACATATTAGAGTTTCGTCAGAACAACTACCTAATATCATCCCATGAATAGGTAGACCTACCCAACCTCAAGGATGCCTATCTGCCTATCCCGTAAGCAGGTAGCTTGCATGGTGCCGTTTGCTACCTCCCGTCTTATATCATCATGCTTGCTATCATTGTTAAAAAAGCCAAGTGGATCAACCTTGTATCAACCTACCTAAGCATATGTGCAGTAAAACGATTGGTGAATTGGTTGAGAGATGGCAACATTGAAGTTAGAAAGTCCATTCTGTTTTTGTTTTCAATCATGGGAAAGTGCATGTAAGTTGATACAACGAAAGTTTGTGCCTATGTACATATTTGCCACGAGCTTAGAGCAGGTAGGTACATTCAAGTATAATTCAGATCCATTTATTAAGCTGCCAATCCTGCATTCCATTATCCTGCAATTCAAACAAGTCGGCTGCTCGGCACCCCCTTGTAACACGCGATTTAAACAGGTTATCTCATACCTCTTGGAAAGCCACCAGCAGGTAGGTACTTCCACTTACATGCTAGGCACATAAAGTTTAGTGGACTCCACGTTCCGTTCCCGCCTGGAGATCGGCTAAATAGCAGCTATGTAAAATAGCAGCCAGTGCGACCAAACCACCAATAATCTGTTCTGGAATCTGTTCTGGAATCTGTCCATCGTCACCAATACTACCTAGGTGGTCATCTTGCGCTTCGAGAACAAGAGGATACTTTTACTCACTTTCCTTTATCATTGAGCCCAATAGTATCTCTCTCCACATGCTTAGATCTACCAACTGTGGGCGACGGGAACTTGGGCAGGTCCCGTCACATGTCTTGCGCCGCTCGATATGGCATCTTTAAGTGGTCACCCTGCACGGCCCTCATCCGCTGCTTCGTCGTCCACAGTAAATCCAAACGATAATGAAGGATTCGGCAGTTTCGATGGCATTGATAACGATTACAAGTCTCAGCGCATCGCTGCAGGCGAAGATAATGCTAAAGACATCGAGGAAGGTGATGGACTATTGGAGAAGGGAACGGACTACCAAGCTACCCTGAGTCCCCCAAATAGTCGTTTTGGCTGGGCTGTTTTCTGGATAGTAGTAAACACTCTAGCGACGATAGGCATTGTATGCTTTCCCTCTCGTTTCTATCTTACGGGTGTAACTAACTTTTATAATCCGCTAGGTTTTCACAAACAAGGCCATCTTCTCGGATCCGTCTTTGAAGCTTGTGCAGTTAACATTTGCTGCTTTTCACTTCTTTATGACGTGGTTGCTTCTCTTCACATTGTCGCGGCCTCGTTTCGCGTACTTTAGTCCTCGCCGTATCGCTCTGCGAGATATCATCCCCCTCTCTGTCGCCATGTCGTTGAACGTTATCCTTCCAAATTTATCGTTGGCCTTCTCTTCCGTTACTTTCTATCAGGTTGCGCGCATTCTACTTACTCCGACTGTTGCAACTATGGATCTTATTTTATATAGGTCCATGTTGCCTCGAAACGCCATTCTAGCTCTTATCCCTGCTTGCTTAGGTGTTGGTATGGTTTCTTACTATGACTCGCTCCCGACAAATGACGCCAATGTAAAGAGCACGTCAAGTTTAGGCGTGCTATTCGCCTTTAGTGGTATATTTGCTTCGTCGCTATATACGGTATGGATCAAAAGCTATCAGCGAAAGCTAAAAGTGTCGAGTATGCAACTACTCTTCAACCAGGCGCCCGTTTCAGCATTCCTCCTGCTTTATGCTATCCCTTTCGTGGATACATTCCCTACCTGGACGGAAGTCCCGGCGGCTCGGTGGTTCATGATATTGACGGTAAGATGAAGAGACATATGCAATATTGAAGTTTGTGCTAATATTACAGTCTGGCGTATTTGCTGCTTTGATCAACCTGTCGCAATTTTTCATTATCGGACAAACAGGTCCAGTTTCGAGTACTGTTGTCGGGCATCTAAAAACGTGTCTCATAGTGGCACTAGGCTGGGCTACATCTGGCAGGTCTGTCGGTGACAAATCAATCATAGGCGTTCTTATTGCGATAGGGGGGGTTGTCACGTAGGTTGACATGAATTTTCTAGACATTAATTTCGATTTGCTAAATATGACTTAGGTACTCAGCTGTGATGCTACGGCAGGCAACTCGCGGTTAAAGGCAACGAAATACCAAAGGGGGTTATCGTTCCGTGCAGCAGCCAGGAAGATAGAGCTATAGTTCCAATGGGCTACTAGAAGCTCATATATATATATTATTGATCGTATGGTTCTAGGCGTTAGGACGGTATACGGAAGGCCTTTACGATCGGTGTGCTAGTATTTGTTAGCAGGTCTCGATGGTACTTGAAGGCGTCGTAAGGTTTCCGAGGGAATTGCGGGAAGTAGGTGTACAATACGATACCCATCATACACAGAAGTGTTGGCTAAGATATTAGAGCGATACTTAATAGACAGCAGTTATGCTTCTCGGATACTATAAATATCCTCCCGTGTTTTTCTTATTTATCTGGGATTACAACGCCAATGGATCTCAGTGAGGCAGCTGGGCATATGCTAAATATAAGTTAAGTAGGTAGGTACCTATTAAACTAGAACCTGAGTGTGTAGTCAAATTAACCCGTCGAGTCGGGTGGGAGCCTGCATAGTAACAAGTTCTACAGTCGAGAGTCCAAGTTGTATCGATATAACACTATGACTTAGTATCTACATGTGTTGATGGCCACGCAAATATGATCCTGAATCTCCATGTCGAACTCCTAATATTTTCAACGCTCTTGTGCTGAACCTTAAGGCCCATCTTCTTCATGGCGATGCGCATCGGCATCGGTCACAATGAAAATAAAAGGACAACAAAAATTGCACTCGCTACGATCCACGAGGGATAATAGAAGAGGGTCAACTCCGCGCTGTGCAATGCAGGTTTCTCCCCTTAAGAATCCTCATTCTTGAGCGGAGATTCTTTGAGCAAGGTAAGTATGAAGAAGAAAGGAAAAGATAAATTAGAATGCGGACAGAGGAACTGGAAATATATGTAGGTGGGATTGGCTAAATTGGTGGGGTACTGTTGCTTAGGAAGTACCTGGAGGCTGGCAGCCACCTGCCATAACAATGATGACATAATTCTGGCTGCCTGCCCCACCGTTTTAGACATAGGTTTTATTTATTGATGAGACCTTCTGCGTTTCCTTACATGTCTTGTTTTCTTCAGCTCTCTTTGCCTTTTGGCTTAGATCAAGTGTAGTATCTGTTCTTTTCAGTTTAATCTCTGGAAGAGTCACACGATGACTTAATCTTTGATTATTCTTATTTTTGCGCGAAGGGAGCGCATCCTCTGTGCTTGCACATGATCGCTCCCTTTGTATCCCTGGTATCACACTGCCTCCAGGCGATGCAAACGTTGACTTTCGTTGCTTTCTCTAGCAGGCTCTAGGGTTGTGAAGAAGGTTACTTGCTATTTATTTGATTTATTTTTATTTTTATTAGGTACCTATCTAGGTACATATGTATTGATATGTGTACATATATCAAGAGATCACCCGAAGTCCATTAAGATAATGATAAAGCTACGTCTAGCTTCGAAGGCTACCTGGGTAACTATTCCGTGGGAAAATTCCATCTATGAGATGATAGGCGGTATTTAATTCTACCAACATAGTGTTCCCTATGCTAAGCTTAAAACCCCAACACCAAATTTATAGAAATATAGCCGCGATCCTTCGACATTGTCACTCGGGCCATATGAATTATCAATGTGAGGCTCGTGTCGGAGCTCGGCTTATGCACATATGTATTGTAGACTGTAGTAGGTACCTAAGCTTGGCGCTAACTACGTTTGGACCTATAGATCTCTTAGCTTAGGTACTATCTACGCTAAAAAGGTTAGCGTATATTGATAAGCACGGCCCAAGTGCCATTAAGACATGACCTCACCCAGCAGTCACATCCTACTTCGTACTTCTGTACATAGTAATTGCACAAGGCTTCCGGTTTCCACCATCCCACAGCTACATATCAGACCCCCCCCCCATAAGCTCCATTCAATAAACCTACGGAGCGCATATTGTCTCTATTTTTGATACGTTCAAGTATCTCGAAACTACACGGGGGCTTCAAGATAGTATTGGCACAGGCCCATTCTTCAGAATTGACGTTAAGAGTACCTAATTCTCAGCTTGCGCTCGTTCATCCATTCTCCCCCTCCCCCACATTCGCCATTATTTGTTGCCGAACGTCGCAACGCCCTGGCGACTATATGCGTATAAGTTTACCTGAGAATCCTCACTATTGAACACTTATAAAGTATAGCTTTGTCTGGTGCGCTACCGCAGACGCAAGTGAATCACTATGTGGAACGATGAGGAAGACAATAACCCTTACGGCACGAGCTTTGAGCGTCGTGATTCCATCACATCCTCTTCTGCGCACCCTACTTCTCCTGGTTCTCACGACTGTAAGTCAAGCCCACATTCTTCTTACCCTGCCTGGATCGAGGAAAAATAATGTGGGAAAACATAGCGTTGGATGACTCTCCTGACGAGGCTGATCCCGACTGGGAATATGTAGACCAACATCGCCCGAGCACCCCGTCTTCTACCAGCGAAGATGTTCCGCTACCTCCTACCTACGGGCAGCAGCAGATTACTGACCCCGATAGCGATGATGAATATGGGACTCAGAATAGCCAGGCGCAGCGAAGGAAACCAGGTGGTTATGATAGCCGGATTGAGCAGATTCTCTACGAAAATCCAGAGCTTCCCATCCTGATCACGGATGCTGGAAAGAGTATGGAGAGCGGCGGCAAGTATATCGTTTATACGATCAGAACAGGGGTACGTCTCTATCCGGCTTAGCAGCAACTTGTCATGCTCATATGGGATTTAGGACCTTGAAGTCCGGCGTCGATACTCGGAATTTGCGTCACTACGCGATGCGCTGACTAGGCTTCATCCTACCCTTGTTATTCCTCCGATTCCTGAGAAGCATACAATGGCCGATTACGCTGCAAACCCAACCAATGCGAAGCAAGACCAGCAGATTATCGACTTGCGAAAGCGTATGTTGGCTGTCTTCTTGAACCGCTGCCGGCGGATGGAACATATTCGAGACGACGGGGTCTTATGGAGGTTCCTCGACCCGAATGTTAGCTGGGTATGCGCGCATTTATGTCGCCCTAGCGCATTCTTACGACTAACCTGATAATAGAATGAAGTGCTACATTCGCATCCTATCTCATCTATTCCGAAGTCGATTATGAAAGCACCACCGCTAGATACAGCAAACCCTACGCCGGCGCACTCATACCTTCCGGTGCCGGCTGCCTCAGCCAAGCTAAAGACGCCCGTGAATCCACCTCCAGGTCCGGTATTTGACAGTTCTAGTACCGTTGCTTCTCAGATCCTCCGCCGGTTCCCTCCTGAAGCTCATGGTTTAAACGAACAGGAATTAGATCCGTACTTTATCACCTTCGAAGCATCAATCAAAGAACTAGAGCAAGCACTAATGGGACCGATGGAGAAAGTCAACAGGCGTACACTCAACCACTTAAGTTCTCTAGCAACAGATCTTTCAGATTTAGGTGCCAAGTATAATGCTTTTGCGCTCTCCGAGCCGTCCCCGTCCTTAGCTGCGGCTATTGAGAGAGTAGGTCAAGCTGCAGATTCGTCATACATCGCGACAGAGGAATTGTCAAGTTCGCTTGGGGCGAGCTTCGCCGAACCCATGAGAGAAAGTGCCCAATTTGCGGGGGTTGTTCGTAACGTACTACGGTACAGGATTCTGAAAAGAGTCCAGCAAGAAATGGCCAACGACGAGCTCCTCAAGAAAAAGGCTCTCTTAGAGCAGCTAGAGAGTAGCGAGGCTGAGGCAAAGCGAATTGACCAGTATCTCAGCAGCAGCCAACAAATAGGGGGAAGTTATCAAGTCCACGCGCCTCGAAGGTCGGTTAGTATGAGAGAAACCTCAACACCGCACTATAGAGAAAGCAGTGGGGAGGATACAGCATCCATTGATTCAGACTTCCCTCCAAGCCATGCAGATGTTTCTTCAGCCCCTTCGGCGAGAGTGGGAGTTCCTGAGAGGTCAACCTCTAGTTCGAACCATAAGAAGGTCCCTAGTGGCAACTCTATCACCAATAAGATCTTTGGTCCGATACGTCATGCGATACAAGGTGTTGCTGATGTAGATCCAGAGAGGACTCGGCGTGACGCCATAGGAAAGACACGCGAGAGTATAGAGCAACTAGAACAAGCTCAGGTAGCGGCGGCGCAAGATGTGAGGGACGCGAGTGCAAGCATCCTGCAAGATCTAAAGAGGTTCCAAAATGAGAAAGAAGATGACCTCAAGCGCTATATGGTAGGTTTATCTAACTATCCATCTCGAACCTATTATTGCAAGATAACTGATAATGAATTCAAGCTTGCCTATGCGAAGAGCCAAATCGAATGGGCGAGAAAGAATAAAGAGACGTGGGAGGAGGCGAGAGCCGAGGTTGAAAAGATCGATGAGACGTAGAGCGTCCAGAGGAAAGACCGGCGGGTGCTAAAGCGCCCTACGGCTAAGGCACGGGTCTTGCCAGACGATGATTACATTGTTTTATAATGCTACGATGGTTTGCCTCATTCGGAATGGATAATCAATAAGACGAACATAACCGATATATCACGAGAGCCTGGCCGGATTATAATTTTAATGGAGTAAGGAGTCTACAAGGTGACTCGAGGTTTTGTCTTCAATATGATTACCTATTACGCCAAAACTATAAGCTCACAGCAATAACACCGAGGATCGAGAGATTGGGACTCTAAACTCCAATTAGGTAAGTCAAGGGTCTGGGCAAGTAATTTGTAGCCTCTTAACACTCTATACTATTATCATAACTTGAGTATACTACTGCGGGCCACGGACCAGTGCTCTTCACATATACGTTATGAAAAATTATAGGTCGAGGGGGTGGATCCGCTAAATCAGTACAGACACTGAGTGACGTTCTCCTTCGACTTGGTTAACATTAGGATTCCAACGATGACGCCGTAAAGACCAAGGACTTCGGCGAAGATTAGGATTAAAACCATGCCGATGTAGAGTCGCGGCTGCTGACTACTAGCTCTTACTACGGTTTTATCAGTCATGGTAGCATTCAATTGTAATAACCCCTTAAGAAAAGGGGCGGAGAAAAGACTTATATGTAAAAGACTGACCTCCCGCATCCCCAACTATGCCGATGGCGAATCCAGCCGCGAGGCCACTAAGCCCGACGCTGATACCGGCGCCTAGCTGGAGGAAGCCCTGGTGCAAGGGCATCTTCTCGACTAAGTCGCCCGAGATGATAACGCTGGCTACCAGGCCGTAGATGGAGAGGATCTGAGCCATGATCGCACAGAGCCTGCGCGCGTACACGTGGCGACTCGACGTCAGCATTTCTCCTTCCCTAGCGCCCCAAGGCCTATAGCGATATTTTTCGAGGCGGGGTGTGGAAGGGAGGGGGAGCGTACGTGTTCTGCATCAGCCGACCTGGGCGGATTATCCCCGAGGAGAATATTGCCCCGGCTGACTTGGCGGTGCCGTAGGATGCGCCCAGGACTGTGAAGATGATGGAGGCTGCGCAACCCATCGCTCCGAAGAAGGACTAGGGACGCGCGAGGTTAGATATGTCGTTGTAAGACGTAGCGAGTTGATGGAATAGGGCTAAGGGACTCAGCACGTACAGCGTATACTGGGCTGTATAGATGATTATTTAGTCAGCATGTGATGTGTCTAGTTGGATCTAGTAAGGTGTAAGAGACGGACCAGCGAGCCTCGTAGACCGCATGGGCGAACGCGGTATTCATCTCGGATAGTATTGTCTGCTGGGCCATGGAAACCAACGTAACTTGATTGCTGTAGATGTACGACTTCAATATGGTGAGGTGGGTTTATTCACTTTAAACAAGCTATCGTAGCAGGTAGTAAAAGCTAAGAAATACCTTCCCCTCATTTGTAGGAAGCAACATCGAATATATTCATGTGGTATACTACGTTGAACAAGTCCTAGGCTAATCATCTAGACAAGGTAGCTTGCAGGCAGAAGAATAAGCTGCTGGTTGATTGGCTGTTAGGACATGCCGTGTAGGTATCTTCAGGTAAGCATAGTAATGAGAAGCGAGGAGAGACTTCGTCTATAGGACTAATTGTAGTCGAATGCTAGTGGCTTCATTATTAAACCGAGTTGTGATAGGCACGGAGGTTAATCATGGGGCTTCCTTGGTGGCGTCCCTAAAAAGCCTCAACTGGAAGCCTCATTGTGTATAAGGTTTAAGGACTATTACGTAGGAAGTAGTACAAGTTAATTGGTGACTAAGAATATTAGACTCAGAGGAAGGTTCGATATGATTTCCGCAATTATTAAGCCCTAACCTAGGTATTTCAATTCCCTCGGGTGTCACTTGGGGATTCTGGATTTCCTGGTATTTGGGACAGCACTTTAATACATATGACTAGCTCTTCCGGCTTGCGCGTTCTTACGTGTTCTTTCGCAAAGAGCCTCAATTGGGAAACTAATGCGCGTTTACAATTGTTATGTCACTGATTCTCGCTTGAACCTAACAAAAGCATCTCCGTTATATCCGTCTGGGTATGCGCCAAGCGGCTCTTCACTGGCCTCAGCCTTGCGACTAATTAAATTTATTAAATTTCGTCCCATGCCAAGAAGACCGTTGGATATTGTTAGTCTGTTGGACCATGGTGAGAAGGGAAAGATGCCCGGACACCGTTACTTTGTATCGCTAACAAGATCTAGGCATTCCGGCACTAGAGTCTAGAGAGCTATTTTGAGCTCAGTGAAACAATAACGATTGGGCGGCTCTACGGGATCCGTGCTTAGGGCTGTTTGACGTGTTGCTTGGAAGCCCCTTCGAAAAATGGACAGAATGGACAGAATGGACCCAATGGACCCAATGGACCCTTGTTCAACAACTTGATACTGCCAAACGTATCAGGATGCTAATGTCTTTTTTAGAGCCTTGCTCGTCAGAATCATGCTATATGGTGGTTTGCTTACGTCGACAACGAAGAGCTAATTAGCTCACTGCGGTCACTGGGCAAACAGACCAGCTTTATTTCTTACGAATGACTATTCACAGCCCCTGACTTCTTTGAGGGGAGGTAGTCAGCGATACCTAGCCGAGAATTTGGATGGACGCGCGTCAGATGTGCCAAGTCTACACGCTATATGCGGACTCCCCACTACAGTCTCTCCCCCTACTCTTCGTCGTGACTTTACTGCCAAGTGGGGATCGCCTCCCATTTATGATTTGACAACCCCGGTTCATATCACAAAGCATACGTGCGCATAGCATCCTGAGACCCTCAAGTACCTTGGCTCAGCCGGAGTGGCTCAGCTATTCTAACTTGTCGTTCGTTACACTCGATTAACCGAACTCCCCGGCTTTCTATTCACACCAACGCCGAGCAACTGGATTGCTGGATTTATTTATTTTTCATTTTCTTATTCTTTTCAAATTTCTTATTTCCGTCTCTTATACCGTTTTCCCACGCATTTAGATCTGTTCTTAGCCCCGGCCGGCCACGCACGACTTACGAATCCGTTCCACTGTACTTGATACACCCCTCGCCTGCTTCGCCTTAGACGGCTGTACATATAACTAAACAATCTAGGCGCCCACTGATAGAAGTTACCTTCGATGTTTAGGTTATAGCATCTGGTCCTGTTATTGTAAGCTTCGGACTGGTGTGATAAAAATTATCTCGACGGCCTTCAATCTTCACTATGAAATCGACAATAGTGCTTGCCCTTGTGGCAAGTGTCTCAGCCATTCCGGCAAATGCACGTAATTTACAGAGTAGTACCAGCCATCCAAAAGTTATAAACTTGGCCACAGAACGGAAGACCATATCAGATCCAGTAAGACGAGACCGTTTACGGCGGAGAGATGGTACTTTTAGAGCAGAATTAGACAACGAGGTATGATATGAGAATGTTAGGCGTTCGAATCTGTGTTTCTTACTAAGCCATCAACAGGAGACACTATATTTCGTGAATGGCACACTAGGAACGCCAGCGCAGTCAATACGTATGCACCTAGACACGGGTAGCAGTGATCTTTGGGTGAACACTGATTCTTCACCCCTCTGCTCTCAGAGGTCGGATCCTTGCTCTTTCGCGGGAACCTATAACGCCAACTCTTCTTCCACTTACGAATATGTGGGAAGCTGGTTCAACATATCTTACGTTGATGGCTCCGGGGCGAGCGGAGACTATGTCACTGACACGATTAAAATCGGTGATTTGTCGCTAGAGAAGTTCCAGTTTGGAATTGGGTATCAAAGTACTTCCGATCAAGGTATCCTCGGTATTGGATACCCCGTCAACGAGGTGCAAGTCGGCCGGGCTGGAAAGGATGCGTATGACAATCTTCCGAAGAAGATGGTATCGGCCGGACAAATCGAAAGAAATGCTTATAGTCTTTGGCTGAACGATTTGGATGCGAATAGAGGTAGCATTCTGTTTGGAGGTGTCGATACGGCGCAATACACAGGAAGTCTCCAGACGCTTCCTATCCAAGCCAATGGCGGTGTCTTCTCGGAGTTCCTGATTACTTTGACCTCTCTATCAGTGGGGAACAACACTATCGCCGATAACCAGGCACTTGCTGTCTTGCTAGACTCGGGCTCCTCGCTTACCTATCTACCTGATAGCATGGTCGCGGGGATCTACGATGCGGTTAGCGCGCAGTATGACTCGAGCCAAGGCGCGGCGTACGTACCATGCTCCCTAGAGAGCCAAACGGACACGATCGACTTCGTTTTTTCAGGACCGAAGATCTCGGTAGAAATGAACGAACTTGTGCTGGATTTGGTGACGACAACGGGACAACGCCCTACGTTCTCGAACGGCGTGGAGGCATGTCTGTTTGGCATCGCCCCAGCCGGCTCGGGAACGAACGTTTTGGGCGACACCTTCCTCCGATCAGCTTATGTCGTTTACGATCTCGACAATAATGAGATCTCGATCGCACAGACCAACTTCAACACGACAGAGTCGAATGTGCAAGAAATCCCTAGTGGCGCTGGCATTCCTGATGCCACCGCAGTTACTAACGCCGTTCAAGCGACAGAGGGTGTCGTACGAGGTAGTGGTAACGGAAGCACCGGCTTGGGCGATAGTACGGATGGCGCTGCAATGACGAGTGCCTCCGTTTCAGCGGTGGTCCTATTCCTGTCCTTCGGAGTGGCCACGCTAGCCACGATACTATAAATATACGGAGATTATACCCATACTGTTCTGATCCGGATTATTGGATGGCATAAGCATTGTAGGGCGTTAGGGTTGCATATAAGTTACTTCGGATTCGACATGGCCGATTTGTTTTTTTCTCTTGGCATTGAAATACCGGTATAGATGACCGACAGACATCGAGATTTAGGTACATAGGTAGTTGCATGATATCTGTGGTAGCGTTTGTTCGTTTAGCATGGCCATATTGATGATGGATATTTAGCACCGTGTACGTACGGGTGGTTACATAGATTCGCGCCGCAATTTAAATTACACGTTTATTGTGTCAGGATTCGTTGTTGTGTGAAAATGTAAAGGAATAAAAACCTGAATACGACTGATATTATATACTAAGATACCTTATTGCTATTAGGCGGATTAATATTCGAGACGGAGATTATCTAGGGAATCATGTTTGGCTAGTACTACGCGAGAGGACTTTACTAGGTGACCTCAGCGAGGCGTGATTAATACTCTCAGTACAGTTTCGATATCTCTTCACCTTCGCTACCGTCTAGGTACGGAAAAGGACATATATCACGACAAGACACTGAGCATATAGAATAGATCATATCAGGAAATATAGCTTTAGATTTTAGGTCTTGATCTGAGACCGTCAGACGAAGCATGCTATCTCCTAATTTCATACCAACTCTTCAACTTCCCAACCCCTGAGGCCCTTCTAGCTAAGGAAGGCAATAATGAGGTACATAGCCTCTCGCACCACTATCATTCTAAATACTCGTCACAGGCGCCTGAGCAAGAGGCAAGCGACGAAAAGCGGATTCGGTCCGCTATGAATAGATACAGACAAACACTTCGACTGTATGTACGTATGTATGTATGCCTGCCGCGTTCTCTACAACGAACGACGTTACTTGGTACAGCATATACAACACACATACATAATATATATATGCTTTCCAACCATCATAACCCGAGACCGTCGAAGCAAAGCAAAGCAAAAAAAAAAAACGAAATAAAAAGCAGAAAACAGGATTAACTCCAAAGCAAGGCAGAGAGCAAAAAAACGAAAAACATATCGGTACTCCGCGCACCGAAATTTTTTGACCCGTCCCGCCCCTCCCCTACTTTTCTCTATGCAGGAAAAAAGCGAGATGGACCAAACAATACAGGGAGTAGTAAAAAGGAAATTTTCTCAGTTGCCCGTCGCTGGCTCTAGGGTGTGTGTGTGTGTGTGTGTGTGTGCTGTGGTGATGTGTCGATGATAAGAAAAGCAAAAGCAAAAGCCAAAAGCCAAAAAAAAACCAAGGTATTCTCGCGGAAACGACAGATGCGAAAGGTATACATGGATATGATATGCCTCCTCTCCCCGCCCCGTAAGCCAAAAAGCCGTGGTGTCTATATCAATCAATAGCAAGATATCAAGCACAACAGTGAACGGACATGTATGTATGTATGTATGTCCGCCGCAATAACATAGAAAACCGCGGGTCGTTCAGCCCCCGAAAACTCCTGGCTGGCTCCAAGGCCGCGATGGTGGTGGTGGTGGTGGTGGTGGTGGTGATAGGGTAGTAGTAGTAGTCTATATCCGAAAACCAATAAGTCAAAGAAAAGCTTTTGTCCGAGGCGGATGATCCGACGGTGTTGGGGGTACAAGTAAGAAGATGGCGTAAAGAGTGTTGCGTTGCGGAGGTATGCATGGTTCGAGTACGATAAATATATAAACAGATATAACTGATAGACACTAGGTAACTAGTTGGCCCATCAGATACGGCCGCCGGGAAGAGGAGTGACGGTTGGGAAGAGGGCGAGCGGAGCGGCGTGGCTCCGGCTCGTAGTCCTGGCGCGCCTGCGGGTCTTGGGCGGTTCCTTTGCCGCTGGCTTCGGCTCCGCGGCGGGCGGGGCGTCGTAGTTGGTCCTCATGAGTAGGCCGGCGTGTGACTGTGTTCTTCCGTGCTTCTCACGGGTAGGCTCCTGCTTCGGGGAGATTTCCTCGTCGAATTTAGGAGCTGACGTGGGTGTCATGGGCATCGTCGCCTGTGTAGGCGAGACGATGACAACGGGTCCGGGTCCGGTTTCGCTGACGGGCTTTGATAGGATGTGCTGCGTCGAGTCGCGGCCTTGCCAGCTAGACATGCTGCTGCCGGTCCATCGAGTAAAGCCCGTGGAGGTCGATGCCGTCGACTTGTGGCGGCTGGAAGTCATGGAGTGTTCCGAAAACCTGGAGTCGGTGGTCGAAGCGCTTGAACGGGCGTTCGACGGCTTGAGGTTCTTGCCGAATTTGATAATAGGCTCGTCAAGGGTATTTCCTTGAATGACTAATTCGTCATCATCGCTATCATCGTCCAATTCTTCCCTCTCGTATTGAAGCATCTGCTGGTGATAATCGTCTGGGATAAGAAGCGAAGGTGACAGGCTAAAAGCTTGAGCCTCCTTGAAGTTACGCTCGGGGGATTGAGCACGCGAGCTATCACGAAGGAGTTGTGCCGAACTCTTCCGTTGTGGGAGCGAGAAGTTAGAAGTTACTGGAAGGGCTAGATTCGGTGTCAAAGCTTCTTGAGCTGTCATGCTGGATACCTGACTGGCTGGGCTCAAGATGGGGACATCTCCAGGAGATAGGAACCCATCCGAAAGACGATTGAAAGTAATAACAGTTTCGGTCTGGTCTCCTAATGACCGACCTCGTACTTCTTGTGGATATACTATATCACACGACGGTCGTTCCCAGGCGTAGTCACAGTTCGCCTCGGCTTCATGCTCGTAACAATAATCGATGTCATCTTCCCAGCTATCACCGCCTAGAGCGACAATTGACTGTTCACGAGCGTTCACGTGTGTCGCGCGCTGCGAGCTAAAATCGAATTTGCCCAGGGTATCTGAGGCGTTGCTAGTTGTTCGCTTCATGGAGAACTGGCGAAGTAGTGGGACCGATATACTACCCCTGAGAGAAGAGTGGTTGCTCGCAACGCTCATCCGGGATCGGGATGGTCGAGATGATGCATGATGTTCTTCTTCCTCTGGGACATCGGGCAGGGAACTTATACTATTGCTCAAGGGCCACGCGACGTCATCCGATGTGGTGACAGCATGAGGCGCCTTGGACATGGGCGAAGGTTCTTCATATTCTGATTCTAGTACAGGTGAGACGAGTGGCACATGCGGAGTTTGCGCCCTTGATGGTGAGCTGGAAGCAAACGGTTGCGGGTTTCGGAAGCTGATGCTTGTTCCAGGCTGATCTATAGGCGCCCCAGAAAATGAACCAAACCTATCGTGTCGTGCCGAGGTCCGGCTAGATGTCCTTGGAGGGGGATGTACCTGTTGTGGCAGTTGTACTGGTTGTCCTAGAGGCATCATGCTACTCTCTCCTATCGGAGACCTAGGTGGGCGAGGCGGTGGAACACGGATCTTATCCTGCGATTGAGAACGCTTCGTTAATCGTATCGGCGGTATCGGAGGCGGTTGTGATACTCGTAAGTGTGCTCCATCGGCATTCAACCCTACCGATGGATCTTCCTGATGATAGAAGGTCTCAGAAGAGTAGCTTGGGTATCGCGACTCCCCGTGCGGGATGCCCTCTAGAAACGCCTCGGTGTGTCGTCGTCCTTGCATGGCTGAGAATTCTGATACGAGCTCTAGGCGGTTCGTTTGGCCCAGATCAGGGACGCTATCCTTATGCGTATGTGTGAGATGTTGGAAGTTATAAGGCCCCGAGATCTGTAGCTTCTTCTGAGTCGGCGCGCTGGATTCTCCTCTCAGTGCCCTCCGTCGCGTGAACACGGACTGGATGAAGTGCGGTTCCTTAGACTCGTTTGATGCCTCGACTGCATCCAACGAACTGTTGGAGCTACCTTGGTCACTGCTTCCTCTGCGAAGTTTACCTTTACGGAAAATCCCCTTTCCAAAGAATTGTAAGCTTTCAGGCCGTTCATGCGATGGTGTACCTGCAGACGAGGATCGTTGAGACGGATTCCTCGACAAACCAAGACTCTCCCGGCTCTGATTCCACGATTGCCTATCCGACGCTGCTGAAAGACGCGAGGACGACCCCGACGACATCGTTAGTTCACTTCGGTGCTTGTCAGCGTTCGAGTTGCGCTTGATGTGATTGCTGAACACTCGGATGCGCTCAGGCGAGGGTGGTCCGTCCATGGCTGGTTCGAGAAGATCGCTAATGCTGTGGGAGCGTTGGTTAAGTGGCATGTTAGGAGCGAGAGTTGTTGAAGAGTAGCCAGTCTCGGAGGTATGAGAAAGGGAACTAGTCGTAGCTCTCGAGCGTTGCTCCTTGCCGTATGAGTTAGAGGGCATTGACGAATACATTGTTGTATACGTCTAACGTCTAACGCAAGAGATGCGCCAGCCTATTCCCACGTACCGATAAATCGAACAGCTCGACTCGGGGTTGAAGTTCCCGAGTCGTTCTTGATTCGAATATTTCGAGTATCGTGAGAGGCTCTGCGAAAGCGCGGATAGCCACGAGAGAAACTGTGGGGGCGGTGTGGCAGGCCACCTCTGTTTCCGTTAGGGAGATTGGCTATGGATATAAAGAACTGACGCGATGGAGGTATAGTGGAGGGGGCCTGTCAATATGTACCTCGAATTATCATGCAACTCTGTTTTAGTCGAGGGTAGGATTAGATGTAATGGATGTAACAGGGTATAGCAGGGTATAGCAGGGTATAGCAGGGTATAGACAGGGGTAAAGGGTCGTTGGTCGGTAAAAGTGAGAGACGTCCTGTTACGCTTTAGTTGGATCCCTTGGCTGCTTGGCTGTGCCCCAGTTGAATTTCCGTATGTCAATAGCGGGTTGCTGTTTCGTTCCCGGCTCAAACGGGTGAATAAGAGGAAAACAGATCGTGAATGACCGGGGCAGAGAACATAAGTAATGAAATGTTTTAATATGATTTGATGCTTCAATATGTCAATGTCAAATGTGGCGACTCCTATTCGCAACTCATATTCTTTCAAGCCCCGAATACGACCAGGCTTGCAGTCAGCTTTGTGATAGTTCACACTTGGAAACAGTATGAAGAGAGAGTTATAAGAAATATTATTGGTGCCCGTCAAACTCGACGGTACACAACATAGGCGAGAACGTTATGTGCTCCTCGGGCTGCGTCTGGTCCAGGGTATAAAGTCGATATTCGGAGTCGATGAGTCGATGTTGTGATCTAAGCACTCTCGTTAATGCCGGCAATTGGAAATCAAGCAATTTGATGCCGATATATTGGCTGTACAATATGCAGGTACAATCAAGAGGCGTCCGGGTAAGCCAAGAACCAGTCATATAACGGGATTGGATGGAACTTTGCGTGAAGAACCTCGAGCACGTCCCGGAGAATCAGATAGTTGTCACCTTTCTTGCCTCCGGAAACCTTTACTGTCAATGATAGACCACTAATATCCGTCGACGATAATTCAAAGAGCGCTCGATACTCTTCTACCCTCGAGTCCTCCTAAACAGATTCGATGACTCGGCCGAGGATAATAAGCTTCGTGTTCAAGGAATCGATCTGGCGCGGCAACCGTCAGATCTGCTTTACCTAGGATAGTGAGATTCAGATTAGCAACTGATGAGGTACATAAAACCACATCTAAGAGCCCATGTAGGGGGGAAAAAGGACAGGACGCGATCTATACATAGGTATTGTACATATAAACAACCTAGCAATGTGGAGAGCTTGCGCACAACATCGTGACGACTACGCTTACGCCTACACCATTGGGCTCTCTCTCCTTGACTTCAAGTAGGAAGCGGCGCTCGCACGAAAGGTTTCCTGATGATCAACATCTCTTACTTCCCGTCCAAATTTACCAGCATTCAGGGTCTTGTTGTCCCCTGCAACCCCCGTCTCCCCACTGAGGATGAATCCTGGTTACACTGCAGTCTAGCTACAGCCAAATTCGGTACACTCGCACATAGTAGGCATTCCTCTACGACGTAGTATGGTACGAAACAGGAGAAACCCACAAGCTTAGGTCCGTCTCAGACTTGTTCGAACACTTATTCAACGGATAAAAAAAAACATATACATATACAATGTAGTTTTATATACCAGGTGCAGTATGCAGTCTTTCACGGCTGTAATAAGACATACACAAGCTAGCGGGGCAATACTGTTCTGGCTCAAATGTAAAGACGTACCTTATCGTATATAAGCGTGTAAGTCGAGATGGCTTAGAAGATGCCGCGGCACTGCAGTTAAGCACACTAGAAACGGACGTGTAATAACTTTACGCTTTTCTGGTACGCCCTCTTATTTTATTGGAGTTCGATTGGATAAATGGAGCGCGTTGACGCATGTGCGGAAAAGAAGCGTTCGACTGCGTATTCGGATAATCCAACTGTGCTATATTCGACTAACAGGCCAGCCTGTTCAGTTGTTGTTTTTTTGGCCTTAGTCTTTCGAGAATCTTGATCGGCAGCGTACGTCGTAGTCTCGGTCGGAAACGTGTAAGTGTCGTAAAGGAAAAGGTGATGTGTGGTAAACATGTATGTAAGCGCTTTTGCCCACCCGCCAGGAAATCGGAATTAGAAGTTGGAACAGAAACATGAAACGAAACAAACACAAAAGCAGATGAACGGGGGCGTCAACTAGTATCTATCAACGTTAAACAAAATAGCAGGATAGATCGTCCTCGACGGCTCCATCGTGGCTCAATTGCCGTGGACCGTGGGTTATGATTAGGGGGCAGCATGCTAGTTTAAGGAATTTATATAGTACCTAGCTAACAGAGGTAGCTAACAGTACGGATCCGTAGACTAACAGTAGCTAACTGCCTGTCTAAAGCTAGGTAGCTTCGACGGCACCTCTATGTAGTTTACCTGCCCTTAATAATAATAATAATAATCTTTAGATTTATTATTAGATGATAGCTATTCCAGTTTATTGCAAGGCACCGCGCCATACCATATGATTCAAGCAACGATATAGTCGATCAATGGTCAGATCTAAGCTATTAAGTCCTGTCTTTCTTCAAGGCTACCCAGCTATCGCCTAGCCCTTGGGTCTAAACTGAGTTTCAAGCACCCTGACACGCGAATTATGACAAGGGTATACATGGTACTGGTATCTCGCATACATGTAAAAGCACAGTCCTCATGCAAGTCTTTTCTTTTTCTTTTTCTTTTCCATTTTGGAATAGCGAAAGGCGAACCCGAATTATTCAGAGAGTAAATTCAGTCAAAGCAGGTTGATTGGTAACCTCAAGTCCCCGGTCGGTATCTCAACATAGAAATCCAACTCCCTTTTCAAGACAAACTTACCTTCTACTCTTATTGGCTTAAGTAATAGTCCAAGTGCGATTTTCGCTTCTACTACTATGTACTTCGTAGTTCTAGTGGAACTAATAGGGCCTAAAATACCCAAGATGCCACAGAAGCGTTGACGACATTCGGAGCTACATACAAAGCAAGCCACCGACGCTGGACCGGCCGGCTTAGCTAGCTAGTGAAGAACACAGGTACCTACATAGTAACTGGCCGCGGAAAATGCCATAAGCTTGAAAACGAGACTGGCCGTCTAGGATATACCTTGCATCTTCGTACATAAGATGCAGGCACAACGGCTCCAGAACCGGCGAATGTCGTGGGCTGCGCGTGGGTGATTATTGATTGGTGATTATGATGGACCCAAGAGTTTGGGTCCATCTTAAGATTCTTAACAAATATCTCTCATCTCTCAATACAGTCTCCTTTTTTTGGTTACTCAACCGCATTACGCCGGACGGTATGCAATCTCGGCAATGAAGACTATTATTTCTAGCTTATTTCCTAACATGTTCTTACCACACGTCCTGCAGGTCGTGGTCGAATACTCTGGGACCTGGGTATCCTTACTATGTATCCTTACTGTGAGAATGCACTAATGCTCCCGAATTACGTAGACGATACGAAATTATTATCCACATAAACCTCGAATAGCTCGCTGCAGTATGTAAGCGCTCGTCGTCGTCCTGTCCCTTCGTTGTCTGCGTACTCATTAGACGCGAAAAAGGGGGATAAGCCACAAGCACTACAAAGCACCACGGCTTCGGTGCTATGGTATTATTAAGGCTTCGAATTGATACCTATTATTGGGCCGCGGAAACTGACTGCGACGATCCGCGAAGCACTTGGACTAACGAGTCTAAGCGTCCGAAACACCCCTAGACTCTATCTGGAAACCCTTACGGTCCCTGAATTGGTTCTCCAGATGCGCTCCACGGCTCATAAAATCGCGAGGCGTCGGTTTCTTAACTATGTTTCTTAACTATGTTAAGGTAATGATCAACAATTAACTTCCTCTCGGAGGTAATGTTCTCGTAGGGATAGGCCGATTACACAATACATAGCCGTTTCGATGTGGAGGAATCGGCTCGTGTAACTACCTACATAGTAACCACAGTAAATATTTGAACATAGGTATTTGGGCCGCATTTTGGGCCGTATCGTATAATTTCTGCGCAAGGACCTTGGCTGTACCCCCCTACCAGCTCTCAGCTTACCTGCCTACCCGCATTTGACAGCCCACCGGGTCCCAGCACCGGCCGCTTAGGTCTATTAAAGACTTATTAATGGCAAGGAAGATGATGACTTGCTTCCATAGCCTAGGAAACTTAACCCAGGAGATTCGGCATCGGCCGCCGGGCAAAAACATACATGAACAATGATTTCATTAATTACCTATAATTACCTTATGTAGGTTAAAGTACCTAAGACAATAAAATCGGCGAGACGGCTCGCAAAGGCATCAGACCGACGACTTGCATTAGTGTAGAGCAAACCTGCCGTCATTAGGCATTAGGCATTAGGCACGTTTGCTATTAAACGGCTTGTTTTTGCAGAATTGGTGCGTATTTCGCTGCAGGCTTCGTCAATGTGTTTTTAACCCCTTACCGCATGCATATGGCATATGTAATATGTAATATGTAATGTATGTCCCAGATGCTATCGAAGATCATTTGGAACCGAGTCTTTAGTGGTCCCAAGAGTCAACTCGCTTGGGAGAATTGTTCCAAGCCGTCGGGATCCCAGCAGATCGACGTCGTCACTCCCCAGGCTAAACGCATAGATTCGACAATAAACAACTATCTACGACGTACATGGTAAGATAGAATGAATGCTTAACTGTCATCATATAGCAGCCACGCTTATAATAAATGAATTATGCATGCGGTAATATAAAACAGATTAATAAATGTAGATAAGCGTACGGATCGGACTCGACGGACGCAGCGGAAAGGGAGTTAATTTTCAACGGTTCGCAGCCTAATTAGGAGACAATGGTTTCTTACCATGGTAAGAAGCAAACGTAGGTTGAAATCCTCCCGCTTCTAATAACTACCTAACCTACCCCAACCATAAGACGCATACGCCAATTTTGGGAAAGTTGAATCCTTCACGAACTCGCCATGCAGCACAACGATCCGCCATGAGCATTACTCAACTCAACCATTTGTCATTCTCTAAACTAGGTAGCAAATACGTACTAGTTTACGACAGTGTCGAGATCGGCAGTATGATATTTCATCAAGTCATACGACGATTAGGTAAATGTCAACTACCTAGATCCATAACAAAGGTATTCCTATGGCTTACCCTTTTCTATGTATTCCTCTTCAAACTACCGGCACTTGTTAGCCTCTAGGGTTGGATCGATAGAGGTGAATAACCTGGGGTTTTACCTACCTCATATGTATTAGGATAATTCAGGTCATGAGACTTAGGCATGCTGCGAGTCCATCCTGGTCCTAGTCAAAACAGCAGACGAGAAACAGTATGTATGTATCCTAACCATATCATAGATCTCCCTAGTGGGGAGGCATTGCGGCTCCGCCATCTGCTCGGGGAGTTATTGTCCATCTATCGAGATCCCAGGCATAGACGTTGCCATCGATTCGCTACGAGGGGAAGGGAAGTAGGGGGAAAATGCAAACATTTACTAACCCCCCAGTACGCTAGAGTTACAGTCTTGTCAAGGAGCTTAACGCTAGGCTTGCTACCGTGTAGTTTGGTAGTGTAGGCTCGCTATCATGTAGTATGAACCATACAAATAGGGAGGTCGGTACGGTGCAAAGAACAGACTAACGATAGTATGATACGACCTGTGTACGATAGTCCAGCGTTTAGTGTGCTGTACTGTTAGCTACCTAGTGTAGTGTAGTTTCAGTATGTACGCCGTCTAGATTTCTTCGTCGCTCGATATGACTGAGTGTAGTAGCGATCCGCAAGCTTATGCCCATATATCAAGCATCATAGCTAACCTAACCCCTTTCCCTCTTGATCCCTCTCTCTACCGTTGCGCCGGCCTACACGTGCACTGACCTCAGCGTTGCAACACCAACCCCGTAAACCCTGTCTCTCCAGCCTTCTCTAGCATATGAATCAAGCCCGTCGACCTTAAGACAGCGGGATATTTCCAAGAAACTCCCGCGCGGGTCACAAGTTTCGAGCCCTTTATTTTTATGTGTTACCTCTATGTAGGTAAGTTTATTATTAGTGTATTTATTTACCTATTTATTCATTTCTTGCAAGCCCGATTCAAGCTTCTGGCGTCCGTGCGAAGCGCCACCTTTTATTACGACGGGTAGGTAGACTGCAGAAAATGAAAATTGGTTTATTACATGTATAGAAGTAGAATCTTCTTCGCAGAACGCGGCTGGAACCACGCCGGTGTTTGGAGGGGGGGTCCCTTGTCAGCAGCAATCACGCTTCTGCATTGCATATCGGATCCCACGAGACTAAGAGGCTTCCGTGCAGTAGCGAGGTTCTATTCGATTCGTAGATCAAGGGGGAAGAAGAAGAAAAAAAAAAAGAAAAAAAAGAAAGAAACAGTTTTCGCCCGTTGAGGATTCGTAGGGATGAATCCGCTGTAACTTAGGTAGGCAAGGCATCCTCTATCAAACATCAACAGTTTGTCTATTTCTGTGCTATCGTGTATTGAAAGCGGCTTTGATCAGCTAGAGATAGCTAGCTCACTTACCAGTTTAGATGATGCACTTCTACCTATCTTGTTTGTTTCATGCACGCACGTACGTATGTACATAACCGCTGCGCAGAAATCTTCGAAGAAACGAAAAGAAAAAAAAGAAAAAAAAAGCAATTTCTAGCTACATGTAGTATAGAGTCAACGTTCGGGATTCCACACTACATGGCACGGATTACATATCTCGTTCCGGCGCAAAGCGGTGTGAAATCGGCTTCCTCCCTTGCATCTTCGCTCTCTAATCAGGCTTCTTGTCACATTCCAGCCCGACTGCAGGCTCCCTTCTGCGCTCGATAGCAGCCTTCCCGGTGCTGCTAAGACGCCCGTGGCGCGGACCGGGCCAGAGTTTCCCATTGCCGGAATTCGGCAGCCAGCCGGGCTCCCTGCTACTTTGTTGGAATGTGCAGTATCTATCTATCTATCTATCTATCTGCCTTAGGTTAGGTAGGTAAGGCATGTGGCTAACGTTCGGATTCGTGAGGTCTTCAAGGGCTGGCTACGTGTAATCCAGATGCTCGCTTTCGCACAGCCAGCCCTCCGTTACAAGCTAAACGTCTACTTTCCACTTTCTACTTTCCACTTTCTTCCTCCTCAACACGCCAGCATATTTCCCGCCAGTGTCGCAGTGTTTACGTCCCTCGCTGCTTAAGGATGGTAAGTTTGCCATGTGCCATGTAGGGCGTTGTTGATCATTACCGGTAAAGACGTCAGCATGATCCTCCAAGCGGGCGGGTGATTGCCCTTCGATCCTCACGATCCGACGCCAGGATGTGTTGAACAGGCGTCCGCTAGGCCTCAACGTGCTCGATTAGCGACTACACGTTTATCGTAGTTCTGTTATGGGAAGGTGTCAATCAGGTCGGTGAGCTGAGGGCACTGAGTTCGTGTGGGTGGCATGTCTGTATTCTCTCCCTTCTCCCCTAGTCCTCTCCCCGTTCTCCCCCCACGTTCGTTGCATTGGCATCGCAACAACATACATACCTATATACTATGCATGTAGTATGTTCGTTACTGCTGTCGCAGTTTAGGATCCAGCTAAAACCATACACCTGCCGCTTGAGGAATCGTAGGTATTGTATGTCTGTTTGCCTGCCATGCGTGTTTGGGTGCATATTAACACCGTTTTGGTAATGCAACGCCATTGGCTTACTTCTTATGTCCGTATTGGTTCTTGTGATGCTACTAGAATACCCGTTATAGGCAGTGTTTGACCATGTCTTTCATAGAACAGTATACAGCAGACAGACATCGTAATACCTTAGGAGGTACTCAGCATTATAAAAACCGGAGATGCCGCTAGGTTTGTATGTACCTACATTACCACATATGCAAGGATCAAATTACGCCTCTCGCGCTGTAATCCTATTGATCCTACGACGTGACCCTTCGACGTGCTCTCCGTGACATTTTGGTGCCTGACAGGATTTAAAGTACCGACGGCGCAGCCACATGTGCGAAATTCTTCCTAGTTCTGGCGCCTTTTCTACGCCTCTAAGATTAACGGGCCGCTTCTGGAAGGGCATATCTGCCATAGATGTGCTTGGTGCTATACTATGTAGTTACACGACTCGGATCCGCGAACTACGATTGGTTACTTATAAGTCATCGTATAGGTGCGTATTGGCACGAAATCCAGGTCAGCGCCATCTGCGGTAAGAAGCGCTATTCGTCAAATGTGCTGTTATGTGCTGTTGTTCAATGACGTCGTAACCAAGCGGGTGATCCATTTCCAGCTCGGGGAAGAGATTTATACCTCGCAATTAAGATTATCGATCCTGTGAAGCTTATTATATCCCGCGAGTGACGAGTTCGTGAAACTCTGGGGAGTGTTGGGCTTAGTCTTGTATGTATGGGCCTAAGTGCCTGAATAGCTTGTCACACACGACTCCTCAGCTACTCAAATTAAACCCCTTATTATAATTGTATTATGGTTACACACATAGAAGGTTCAGTAAGTACGTAGATAGGTAGGCTTGGAATCTACGGACACGGGATGAAGCTTAATGTTAATGTATGCTGGCATAGTATATAAGTTGTAGTTCAGCATTAATAGACTATATTTATAAATCTTGCACTGTTTAAAGGCCAGCAAATGAAGACTTCGGCTATAAAGCACTCCTCAGGGGCCTGTAGGTGATATTTTTTTCATAATACCTACAGAGATGACATGCAGGAACCTAACTCGCTAAGTTCTGACAGAGATGCACGCTCATCATGTACTCAGAAAATATAGACTTGGAAAAAAGGGGTTGGCATTTTCAGCTTCTAGACATCCTGGGTACCTGTCTTCACAATATACCAAAGACACTAGTAGAGCAGGTCTTGACGGTTCATAATTATATGCATACGCTCGTTAGCACTAGCTTGCTTATAGACAACAACTAAAGCTTCATTCCGATAGGATATCCTCTAGAAGATGCTCCAGAGCTCTTATCCGTCTTTGTATTTTATGAATTACAGCAGTGCTATCACTGTCTATTGACTCATGTATGCTTCGTAATCGTATGTCTATAGCTCGAAATATATTCCTTTACTTCAGATAGTTTTCCTGGGTAGATCCATCCAGGGCTATTAATCGCTTTCTAGGTAGTAAGTGACCCTTCCAGGGGCTTAGGCATCTATCGACGCCATTGAAGTGAAATTGTTAAGATCCAGTCAGAGAGGTCACGTACCTGTCAACTCTGGACTCTTAGCAAGGTACCTATCTTACATCCCCAGACTATCGAAGCACCTAAGACAAAGAGCTTCTCGCTATACCAGTGGTTCAGTTTCAGATAGGTTCATAATTTCTCGTCGCTCAACAGTGTTGTCTTACCACTTCTTGCTTGCGTCCTCATAGCACCAACACGACTTGCAGGTCTCTAGGTGGACCTTGGTAGTCAATAGTACTAATTAATACAACACGGGCTTGTGATGAATCGAATGCTCCATGTCGAAGTGCAAGAAAACTCTTACGAAGAATCCAGGCTTATTCCGTTAAATATGCTATCACGTTGGCTATTTTAAAGTACCCCAAGGGGCCTCTGTAGCGGACTAGTGTTAAATGTCAGCAATGAAGTCACATACTATAGACGTTGAAGTTATTGAAAGCCAACTATACTTTAGCTCAGAGTTGATGCCCAATCGCCACCGCTAGTTGTGAAGGTTCTCTCTCCCTCTTGATACCTAACGCAATGCATACTCGGTTCTGCGAGCTCGCTTGCATCCATGAAATATCGGTATAAATGCAAAGCGCTAGAATATTGGGGATGGTTAGAACAGTCACCAATGCTTCTTCACCGCCACACATGCTGTCCGCTGAGAAACATGTTGGCTCTCTGGTTTTACTCGCAGGATATCCATCAAGTCCTGTTGGCTAAACCTCTCACAGACGTCATTTCATTTGCAGTAATCTAAGTTGAGCCGTTAGTGAAGGCAGAGCGGTAAACCAGTTGCATTCGCAGAAACTCCCAAGAGACAGAAGGTCACTTCGAGCCATCATACCTGTTCAGGAATTTAGGTAGAAATCTTGTCAAACGGCCCTGAAAACCAAGTCGCACTCTATTGAAGAGTATCCGGAAGTGGTTTAAGCATGTAAGCCCAGTGAGCCCAGTGAGAAGAGCTCTGTGCGATTCAAGTCACAGGTCAAGTGATAATGAAAATGGCAGATCCGAACAGTATAATGTGCAAACTCCTGCAGCTTTCCGATAGATTCGTCCATAAATACCTATCAAAATCTAGCCAGTCTAGCACCGCACAGGGAAATGCACGTGGCGCTTCTTCGACTATATATCAACGTCTCTTATAATCAAGACGCTACGAGGTGACCGATAACGCAACGATATAGCCGATCGGACGCTTTCCGCAGACAATGTGGATGAGAGTCTCCGTTACTCGCTAATGAGTGTTGAGTTTCGTATAGTTAGGTAGGTTTACTATCGCATCGTCACTAGTAGTTCGGTAATACAAGGTATCACTTAGGCCGAGATGACTGCGCCGTACCCAACTTCATCAAGGGGTAATTCTCTGGGAAGTTATTGAATATCTTTTTGGCGAACTTAGCAAAACGTCGACCCTTTCCGGTTTCAACAAGGTGAGACGGCTGTGGCCAATGGGACCAATGTATAAAAATAAGCCATATGCGCCTGGAGCATGTTAAGATGAGTTCTACCGAACTGTGCTAACAACTTTAGAGAGAGTGAAGTTATTAGGAGTCCTGTTTAACCCCTATCTTGTAAAAATAGGTAAACAGATCAGTGATAACTATAGGTTTATTAAATTGATACAATTCAAGTCGACAAATTGCAAGATGCTATGATAACTGTTGTAAGTTTAGTTTCTTATTTTTATTGGTGTCCTAAAGATTCATACCCAGTGAAACCCAAGATGTAGAATCCTCCGTAAGAACCAGAATAGGGGAGACCCGCTCGCTACAATTGAACTACGCCCCCTTAACGGCATTGGCGTTCCTTCTAGGCCTGAAACTGGTGCTTACAATACAGTTTGTAAAGAGAAGGATTGCATTTATTCGATGAGGGGAGGTTGCTGATTGGACGAATCGACATTAAAAGATCTGCGGCGCGTTCCCCTCCCGGAACCGAGCTGATTTCTATCTGACTTAGGTAACTTGAGTCTTCTTTTACATGCACATGTGCTTACTTCAGAGCACTACATCAACCCCGGAATCAACTAGGATACGCGACCTTAATTATAACAGTAAGGAAGCTGTGTAACGTACTTTTGTTAATGTCTAGTAACGCTTAATACCAGAGCACAATTCATTCTAAAGCTGTTAATAAGCTAGCTGGCCGCATATCGAAATGATCACTAGGTACCTAATTATATCTACGACAACTTTAATATATTACTTGAATTCAACTCTCGGGACCGGTGGTGGATTCAAGGGATCTGGGGTTCAATACGTGAATAAACAATAGGACCGATGAAGTTCATTCCCATGGTCTAGATATACAAACCTATAGGCTGACTACGCCGCGTACCCAAGTATAATGTTATCTATAGCGCGCAGGAGTTCCCGGAAACGAGGCTCATATTAAACAGGAAGCCAATTATAGCCATTCTCTTACATAGACGCCCTTAGGCCCGAGGCTGAGAAAAATTCTGTTAAGCATAATAGATACACCTCCTACAGACTCGACTCGGTTACGTAGTCTGTAGGTGGTCATGTCAATGCATTGAGAGACATGGGTATCGATGTAGTACAAGAACTCCCAAACAAAGCATGATAGCTCAAAAATTTCCCTACCTGAGCGTTTCGAGAGCCGCAGAAGGATCTTCATTGAAAACATCTTCTGCCAGGAAACGATTCCCCAGTTCTCCATATAGAAACCTTCAATATTTCTAATCCTACCTCAAGCAACACCTAAGTGCCAAAAGCCCACGATCCGAACCGCATCCTAAGATGGTCTGTTCTTCGGGGACATGCATTCGTACCGAATTTTCCTTGATTCTGGTTCTGCCCTATGGGAACAGCGGCCGAATAGCATGGAGGATATTAGGATGCCACAATGATGCCGTACCATCCCAAGAACCCTCTACCCATCGGCACATGGCATATACTCCCAACTCGATGATACCCAAGTGACCTCTGGAGCCGAAGCCCGGACATCCATACTACCTTGCTTGCGTATTTTGGGGATTAGCTAGAGCCCATCGTCTACCATGCAAGCGTCCTGTTATATTGGCTGGTCACTACTCAGTACATAAAGGCTTTCGCTAGTATGATAACAATAGTAGAGTACTTATCGTGGTATATTTAAGAGTGAGAGAGCTCGTACTTGGGGAAGATTTGTCTAAGGATCGAAACAACCCAGCCTGACTACCTATTCTTGTAGAATAGTTGCATACCATCTACTACACTGCCTCCAGTTATATTCCCTACTATTTATTCCTCAGACCTGCTAGTCGAGTGTAGCATAAACCTGATCCAAGTTTCTATATGGAACATGCCGTATAATGCTGGATGCTATGGTATCTCAGTTGCTTTGCCCGTTCAAGTAAGTTGGTTGGCCAATCTAGATTCCCCCTACCGTATGCCCGAAAGCCCCCGAGGGGTGCCACCCTTACCCGCTGTCTATTTTTATTGGCACTCCTACCAGCCTTGCCGGCTCCATAAGCATCACGGATGCCTCCGACTAGGTCTCATCGAACCTCCCCGTAGGACTACGGCTAGTAAATAAAACCGGCCTGTCCAGACCCAAAGCCATCATTATTTACAACCGACAGACAACCCCTTTCAGCAAAGTAAACCTCAATTATCATCTACTAACAACAATATCCAGATGGTTTCTTCAGAGCACTTGTCGTCGGCGTACGTCTCTGACGACACTTACTACAGAGGCGAACATGCATCGTCACAGGGTCAAAACGTCTCGTACGCCTCTTATCCAACTATTGCACCTGTCAGGGCCTCCGAAAGCATGCTAGGCTACCAGAGTCAGTCACTTCCTCCTGCATCGGTCCCGAGTATCCCGCATTACGTTGTGGGTGGCCACAATCCAACGGATGTGAATATGGGATCTTCCACCGGAGCATCGTTCACCACACCCACAGGAGACCCTTTCAGCCTCCCATTTTACCAAGCTATACCACCAGAGTCTAGGTCTGTCGATACTGCCGATACTTATCACCATAATTATCCGCCAGGGTACGGAACAGCAACAATGAGTCCGCGCGTTCCATCGGCAGGGGCATCGACTGGTTCTAGTCACAAAAAGAACAAGCAGTCGTCACGGACAAGAAAGTCTAAACAGCCCCAGGTACTCTCGCCTGGAAGCACGTCTTCAACATCAAACTCTAGCAGATCTAGACTCCGTAGTGCTTCTCGCACAAGCAAAAATACGCACCATAATCCCCCGGCTACAGTCGAGGAGCAAAAAAGCCGCGACACACATAACCAAGTGGAAAAGCAGTATCGGAACAGACTTAATGCTCACTTTGAAAGCCTGCTAGATGCTCTACCAGAAACTATGCAAGCTGGCGAGGGTGATGATGAAGGGGAATCGTTGGACTTGACTGACCGTAGAGTTAGCAAAGCGGAAGTATTAGACATGGCTCGGCGCCACATTCAAGCTTTAGAGCGCGAATGCGCTGCCTTGGAAGGGGAAAGAGACGAACTCCGGAATAATATGGAGAGATTACGCTGGCTGTTTGGACGGTGCGAAGGGACCGACGGGTTCAACGAGCAACTGAACTTCCCAGGCGCGGGAGGCCTACATTGAGAATTACATCCAAAATAGGGGGTGGGAGGACCGCAATGGGATCAGATCATGCATTTTTCACACTCGGCAATTTTTTATTCTTGTACTACTAGATCGGCTTACGGAGTTAGGGGCTGGGAGGTGACGTTGACAGTCAGGAACTTCAACTAGGTACATGATTTAGTTGTTAAGCACACCGACTAAGATCCCCTTGGATGGGAGAAACGGGACGAGAAACTATACTATACCTACCTACGCTCAGTTTGGCTGGGGCAGATGCTTACCGGCTAAGTACCTAACATATAATAATTTAAACATAGAAGTCCCATGCCGTACAGCATATTTCTTTCTCGAAAACTGCGTGATATTCGAGTTTGATAATGCAAATAGGGGGGAATCCCCTTTTCTTGGACGAGCATTGCTCAGTGACTTACATACCTATACATCATATCACTTATACGTATCGTACTGACAGACAATGGCCTCGACGACGGTGAGTGGATGGATGATGGCATTAGCCCCACTCATCGAGCTACTTTAAGTCCAACCCATTAAGAACTCAAAAAGAAATCTCGCGCAACATGGGAAAGTTCGTGCGAAGTTCGTGCAAGTATCGTCAATCTGTACATATAAGTCCCTGACTTAATTAGGAAGGTCAGTTGATCCGTAGGACTCTACGTAGTTGCATCATGGCCAATAGACGAATTCTTGTTATCGCGGGGAGCGATTCAAGCGGTGGTGCGTAAGTTCATGAGCCTATCATCCGACCCTCACGCCCTCAACTGACAGGATCGTCGATGTAAATCAACAGTGGCCTCGAGGCAGACCAGAAAGTCATTGCAGCTCACGGCTGCTATGCTATGACTGCCACGACAGCGTTGACGGCTCAGAATACTACTGGTGTCAGTGATATACACCACATACCCCCTGAGTTCGTAAGGAAGCAGATCGATGCCGTCTTTACGGATATTCAACCCGGGGTCGTAAAGACTGGTGAGTAATCAGATCATCTAGTTCGTCGCGCTGAAGCTTATCTAGATTCCATTAAGGGATGCTAGCATCTGCACGTACTATTGAAACGGTAGCACGGGCGTTGAAGGATTACAAGGTTGAGACGTTGGTATTGGATCCTGTAAGTCTATTCGCTTGATGGCCTTTCCGAGGAAGATAATGATGGCTTAGTCTAAATAGGTTATGGTCGCCACCACTGGCGCTAAACTCCTACCCCTGGATGCCGTGAATGAGTTAAGAACTCTGCTGCTCCCACAGACGTTCATCCTTACTCCAAATATTCCCGAGGCACAACTCCTACTCTCCGAGAGCGGAAAGGGAACTGTCGATATCCAGCGTGTAGACGACTTGGAAGTAATTGCCCAAAAGGTGCTGGGATTAGGACCAAAGTGGGTTCTCGTCAAAGGCGGCCATGTGCCTTTTAAGAAAGACGGTTCGATAGCTACGACCCCTGAGGAAAGGGAGCTGGTCGTCGACCTTTTATTTGGAGAGGGACAAGCCACGAGAATCGAGAGTCCATACATAGACTCAACCAACACACATGGAACGGGATGTTCACTTGCCTCTGCCATCGCCTCCAATCTTTCCAAAGGACTGAAACCTGTAGAAGCTGTCAAGGCCGCTTGTCGGTATGTCGAAGCAGGAATCAAGACTGCGCCCGGATACGGAAAAGGGAATGGTCCAATCAATCATTTCCATTCAGTTCTGACTCTTCCATTCTCTCGGTTAGTTTACCCCTGACTTAACGCGAACCTATCCTGCTATTGGCATCCTGCTAATGTCAACAAGGGGACACTTTTTAGAATACCTTTTGGAGCGACCTGACGTATCGCCAGTGTGGCACCAATTTATTAACCATCCATTCGTCCTCGGTCTCGGGAGTGGAGAATTGCCTCTTGAATCGTTCAAAGGCTATCTGATACAAGACTACTTGTACCTAGTTCACTTCGCAAGGGCAAATGCGTTGGCTTCATACAAGTCCAAGAATATGGAGGATATTGCAGCCGTAGGTGGTTATTAAATAAGAAGTAAGTTGATGCTAATATTGTAATTAGGGCGCTAAAATCGTGTCGCATATCCATACTGAGATGAAACTTCATCTTGACTATTGTAAAGAATTCGGCATATCCAAAGAGGAGATAGAGGCGACAGAGGAACATCAAGGTATAAAGCCCCAACCTTGCTCACCATCTCACATCGACACCCAATTGCTAACTCATAGCTCAGCATGCACGGCATACACGAGATACGTCCTTGATATTGGGCAGTCGGAAGATTGGATTGGCCTTCAAGTTGCAATCGCCCCTTGCCTCCTTGGTTATGGAGCCATTGCAAAACAGCTTCACGGCGACCCAAGAACAAAGACGGAGGGCAATACGTACTGGAAATGGATCGTGAACTATATCGAGGAGGACTACGTGGAGGCGGTAGGGACCGTGTCTGGTGAGAACGCCCCTTAACTACGTACTGCCTGGGACTTGTCGAAAAATACTGATTTGAATGTTGGTGACAGCTCTCATGGAAAAGAACGCAGTCTTACAATCCCCATCAAGGATAGAAGAGCTGGTCAAGATCTTCATCCACGCTACTAGGGTAAGACACCTGAGATAGAGATAGAAGATATCACGTAATACTAACTTTGGGATAGATGGAAATTGGCTTTTGGGAGATGTTCCCATTAGCTTAAATCGTGTCGAATCTCGTAGGATAGGATCACTATAGAAGGGAAGCGCGGGCATCTGGAGAGGATATATGGATATATGGATGGTAGTCGTTTGCATTTTGGTGTATTTTCACCTATGAAAGGTGACCCTCTCGCGCCGGTTTGCTTACTTGGCATACGTACTTCATCAATCAAGCCTTAAGGTACCTTTTAGCTAGGTGTACCTAATATGTATGATTGATCTCACGCACTGTTATGTACCTGAGTAGCACTTGATACCTCTCATAGGTAGATGATAGGTGATTGACACACAAAAAAAAACAGGTTACATAAGAGGCAAAGATAATTGAAGAATTTACCTGCTGGTGGCGAAAGCTGATAGCACCTGCTAGCAGCTGCCATCAGCTGCATATTGCACAGTTTCTCCTATGTACTTTCTTAACGTACCTCCACTTCCGACGTGTACAATATGTACGTACCCTGGGGGAGCATGAGTGACCCGACCTATGCCCCGCTCCCCATCTGACCTCACCTAACCTGTGCAGGGGCAGCTTGTGTGAGAGACCTGACATGACCTAACCTGTGTAAAAGTTCAGTAGACCTATGGAATAAAATTC